>NW_026615371.1:0-85413 GCF_000801105.2 Raphanus sativus | reverse complement strand
CTAACCCTAGATAAATATTTACTCTAACTATTTCAATTATTTTCGAATTAATATTCCGTACGGACCGACCGTAGTAGTACTATATTTCTAACTATATAATATAATGAAAATAGATTTACTCCAAAGATAGAGTAAATTATTTATTTTATGTTCATCATTCTATTTTTTATTCTAAAAGAATATTATTAGAAAAAATTTTATTATAGAATTACTCTATTTTAAAATTAAAAAAAAAGTAAATCATTGGAAATAATCTTATTCTATATATAGAGTAAAATTGGAGATGCCCCTGAGTCATTATATACCAGAACTAGTTGATAGAATATTTCATATATTCTACTTGTGTGATGACAGAAACAATTATATTCGCTCAAGATGATGTTTATTGTTGAATATCAATGTACATGATTAAACGACAAACCATGATTAAATCTTTACATTTTCTTGAATCTCATGCCATTTTTCATAAATGCGTATACATCATACTTTGGGAATTTATGTCCATAAAAAGTGATCAATATCAATTTACGAAAAGAGGGTGGCATTGGATTTCGCATGATTCACGAGTTTAATCTAGCTCTTTTAGCTAAACAGCTATAGCGTTTAGTTCAGTTCCCAGACTCATTAGTGGCAAGCACTACAAGAAAAACGAGTATTAATTGCGCCGGGAAAACGCTATCGCAGGATACCATAGCGTTATTAGGTGCGATGTTTCATCGGCCGTGATAATAGGTCTTTCACTTAATATAGCGCTTTACGCCTATGCTACGATATAATTTATTTATATAGCGATTTGCTTTTTGCAATTAAAAAAATATAATATAGCATTCTGTTTTCGATATCTATCCCATGTCATATATTTTTTACAGAATTCATTTTTTGTTTTTTGTAGCGTTCACAATTTCAGTAATTTAAAAGCAATATAATAAATTTTATATATAGAAAATCATAAAACCAAACATTTCATATATATTAAACATTAAAGATAATATTATCCTGTTGACATACATGTTCAACAACACAAACTTCCCAAGCAAACACACACCAAAGTTTTTAAACATAGCTATCAAACATACAAGCATCAAACAAATTTAACTTTGTCACTAGGCCAAGCCACAGTCGTACCTAGAGCATCGGATATGAATTCAACTTCTGCATTTGGTCTCCAAACTCTTGCATCTCCAATCTTTGCCACTAAAACAAAGACCTTGCAAGCATTTTCACCTAAAGGGACAAAGTGGACTCTATCCTCTGGATTTGTGGAGATAACACGGCCTTCAGCGACAGTCTTTCCCGAGTTATTGCAATCCAACAAGAGACATTTCTTCTCTGGACTTGATTTAGAGGTGTCCAAGCTGTTAGTAACACTCTGTCACCAAAAATGGCAAAGAAAGCATAAGTACAAATTTAATAACTCCACGATTTGAAAATGTTCAAGAAGTTTACCCGAGGTGAAGAAGATAGTGGCGAAACTCTGTTTGGTGACTTGTTAATCATATCTGTCTTCTGAATTGGCCAAGTGATACTGAGATGAAGTGCATCACCAATGGTTGACATGTCAGGACTAGGTCTCCACAGATAAGCCTCCTTCTTAATCACCTTTTCAACCTTGACAACAGCAGCATTGGGTCCAAGTGGAATGTTGTCGACCAATTGCTTAGGATCAGTTGATAACAAACCACCCTCAGCAATCACATCATCGCAAGTCCAGTCAATGATGAGTATTTTATCCAATGATTCCTAAGACATGAATAATGTGTTACACCAGAATTCAAACAGAAAAACAATTCGTACAAGATTAGAGGAAGAAGCTGTTTACCGATGAAGCACTAGTTTGAACCTCTGCCTGCTCGTTATCCAGAATGATCTTGTCAGCTGGCCAGGCAATTTTGTTACCCAGTGCTTGTCCAACTGAGAATATACTTGTGGTTGGCCTCCATACATAAGCATCAGTCTTTGTTACAGAATTGACAACAACAGCTGCTGCTCCAGGCCCAAGAGGAACACGACCAATTTTGTACATTGGTTCAGCTGAGCAGAACTCTCTTTCTGCAACAACAACGTCACCTACTTCACACCAATCCAGTAGCTGACACCTCGTTACTACTTTTCTAGAACTTGTAGTCTCAGTTACAGAATCATCACACTGCTTTGACAATAAAATATAATTTGTAACTGATATTGATATCAAAACTACCATCATCAAGAGAAGAGTGAGAATTAGATAACCTTTTTGTCTTTAACTATGTTGCGAACTTCAGTCTGCAGATCTTTAATCTTCTTGAGCAATTCCACATGTGTCTCTTCAAGCTTCATCACATGCGTGTCTCTAGCCTGAATGAACGCTAGCTTTGTAGCAGTTACTCCTCTGCCCATCCCTCTGACTCTTCCATTCTTGTCTTTACCTAAGACTTGACTCACAGCATCATCTCTGAAGTTATTACTACATGTGGATCCCATTTCAGTATCGATTGACTTTATTTGTTCCTGATACACAACAAAATTGTGTCAATATATTGACTGATGATCTAAGTCCACAACTCATTATACACTTACAATTGTCTCTGCAAATTCTGGTCTGACAGGTCTTCCATCAGAATGAGTGTGTCCTGCCACCCAATTCTTACTCCTTCTCACCTTGCTAGGGTCAGTGCTCTTTTTTTCTACAAGTACAAATGGGACATTAATAAAATGCCACACCGTGTCAGTATATGGAGTAGAAATACATTACCATCTCATGAGCTAGGCGAATCATTCCTTTGCGGCTGGTGGTGTGGGGTATCTGCGCCTTCCTTAGCTCCCTATATTTGTCACTGTGAACCTGCACAGAAACTCAGATAGTCAATATTTCTTAAAGATGTCTGTTCAAATAAATAGATTAAACACTGAACCTTGAATTCTTCAGTAGTTTTACTCTTGACCCATTTCATCCATTATGCCATTGACTGGATATTGCTCGGTTTTAATGTAGGTATCGCTGTCCTACTAGCACTTCGTACTTGGGTAACAAGCCTTAACTTTGAAGCTCGCCATATACAGCCCATTTGCTTGAAAACACAAGCTTTTTGCCAATCTTCAGTCACATTGAACCTTCCCTGAAATATTTTGAAACTTAAAACATAAGTTGCTCTGTCATATAATGTATGATAAGCTAGACCATATATAGTACCTGAATCTCCTCCCACAGTACGTAGTTAGTTTTCTCATCGAGGTGCCTCCAATCATCCAGTAGTACAGGAACATGCTCTCTCACTAGAGGTCCAAGAAATGATGACAGAGTTACAGATCCTTTGCCAACGTGTTCACCGAGAGAGTTGAACTCAACTTCAACCTTTTCCTCTGGCTGCTTAGCAACTCCACGCATCTTTGTTAGACCTCTTGTTCTCTTTTTGGTGCTTGTCTCATCATCTTCAGCTTCTCCATTAGATGGTTGCGAACTCCCTTCCTGCGGCTGCACACTCTCTGCCTGAGGCTGCATAATCTCTTCTTCAGACATGTAAGTCCTCTCGTCCTGAGGCTGCGTTCTCTCTTCCTGAGGCTGCGTTCTCTCTTCCTGAGGCTGCGTCCTCTCGTCCTGGGGCTGCGTCCTCTCTTCTTCAGGCTGTGTGTTCTCTGTCTGAAAAGTACCCACATGCTCTAAGTAATCATCTTCATCTTCCAAAACGAGTCGTTGTTTTTTCTGCTTTTTACTCTTCGTCACCGCATGTGTTGGTGGAATGCCTGCTTGACGACGACTGCGTCGGGTAGTAGCTGCATCTCCTTGCTTTGCCATTTAGCAAACCTGCAACAGAACCAATATTCTATGAACTACCAGCAAACATAACTTCAACCAACTATTCCACTACTAAGACTGCTTCACAGTCATCTCTAACACAAAAACTTTCGTCATCAGAGCCCTGGTTCCCATAATCTTCAATTTCTGGAATTGTCAAAGGTGCGGCAACAAACTCCTCCTCTGTCTCTAGCTCATGATACCCTCTAGGTGGTGCCTTCATAACAACAGACCAAGGTGAGGAATCATCTTCTTTAGCGTAGAAGATTTGTTTTGCTTGGGATGCCATAATATATGGATCCTGCATATACGGAGCCTGGTTCACTTGGAGGTTCACCAGTGTAAATCCTTGCTCTTCTTTCACACCGTGACCTTTGTTCGCCCACTTGCACTTGAAGAGTGGAATCTGAAACATATGGTAGTCGAGCAGTATGATCTCTTCAATAACTCCGTAGAATGCAACCATATCCGCCTTATGTGCAGTATCTCTGGCACTGGATCTACACATGCTGAAGGCTTCATACATAACTCCACTGTTCTGTGTCTTCCGCATAACATCGTCAGTCTGAAACCGATGTCCGTTGATGATATAACCTTTGAACGTTTGAGCAGTATGTCGTGGTCCAAAAGCCAACCATCTTAGCCTCTTAGCATGCTCTTCTTAGTTGGGAGGGATCTGCGGTTAACAAGAATTAAATACTTAAGAACAATATTGTAGACTACAATATTGAAAACAACAGAGCAGTATACCTTTTCTTTTACCCACTGCGAGAACTTCTCAGCATGAACTTTCCATAGAATTGTTTCATTTCTTTCACACCTTGCATCATTAAGTTGCAATTCTTCTAAATGCATCCTTGTAAACCATAACATGACATTAGATTATACCAAACGAAAAATAAAATGAATAAAAAGATTCAGACTGAACTTACTCAACATATGGATTCATCACTGCCATGTTCATCAAAACATATCGATGGGCTATGTCTCGCTCTTTATCAGTAAGGGTTACTTCAGTAGCCTTCTGCAATGGCCGGCCCTCAAGTGTTAGAACATTCGTCTCCACATCTTCATTCCGGTTTACTTTCGCTTGAACATGTACAGAATTTTGTAGAAACTCTAAGCAGAAAGCTATACATTCTCCAGCTAAATATCTTTCTGCCATACAAGCTTCTGGCCTTGCATAGTTCTTTACAAATGCCTTAAAGAGTTTTCATGTACCTGCATAACAAGCATTTAGTCAGTTACACAACAACACAAAACAAGACAAGACCAAAACATAGAATCAGTTAGTACCTCTCAAATGGATACATCCATCTAAAATGTACCGGACCACCCAAACGTGCCTCCCTTGCCAGATGTAGGGGAAGGTGAAACATTATGTCGAACAAGGCTGGTGGAAAATACCTCTCCATTTCGCACATTGTCTCCACAAGCTCAGTCTCCAAAGATAGTAGCTTCTCAGGGTCAAGAACTCGCTGACATAGTCTGTTAAAGAAGCTGCACAACCTTGTAACTGCAATCCGTGGACCATCTGGGAGTAAGCCTCGCAACGCCACTGGTAGAAGATTTTGGAGAAGAACATGATGATCGTGAGACTTCAATCCACCAATTGTGGGTGGCTCCACAGATACACAACTGGCTATGTTTGCCGAATATCCATCTGGTCCCCTAAATAGACTCAGCCTCTTGCAGAATCTTTTTTTTTCATCTTTCTTCAATCAATAGGCAGCATGAGGTAAGTATGTTCTCTTCCCTTTGAGCTGAACATGTAAGTTCTTTCGAATCCCCATATCTTCCAGATCCTTTCTTGATTTCACACCATCTTTTGACTTCGAATTTTGCATCATAATAGATATGATAGCATCAGAGACATTCTTCTCCACGTGCATGACATCAATGTTGTGACGAACCGGCATTTCCTAATAAAGAAGACAATTTCTGTTATTAATTTTGAAAAATATGAAAAAAAGAGAAAATTAGATTGAATATTTACCTTCCAGTAAGGTAACTCGAAGAGGATGGACGTTTTCTTCCACCTCCAATGTTCTGTGTCTTCTTCGTATTCATCATCTTCTGAAATAACCCCATCTTCACACTGAACTTTTCTTTCTCTTTTCCCATTCTTCTCTAACGGTCTCCCAAAATTATTTCTGAAATCCTTCAGTGTCTCAAAAATCTCTGCTCCACTTTGAATTCTAGATACAGTCCCTTCCTCAGCTGTGTTGTCAAACCATTTTCTTCTTCGTCTGTAAGGATGCTCAGGTCGCAGCCTCTTTCTGTTGCCCAGATATACATGCTTTCGACTAAACTTCAACCATCTAAAGGGTGTGTCCTTTCCACAGACAGTACATGCTTGTTTCCCTTTGACTTTACACCCAGCTAGTGTACCTAATCCAGGATAATCACTGACAGTCCACAACAACATCGCCTTTAGTGTGAAATTCTCCTGCTTGAACGAGTCATAAACAACAATACCTTCATTCCACAAATCCTTTAGGTCATCTATCAAAGGAGCTAGATACACATCGATGTTGTTGCTCGGCGCAGTTGGTCCAGGGATCAGCAAAGTCAACATAATGTTCTCTGACTTCATACACATTGTTGGATGCATGTTGTAGTTGACTAATAACACCGGCCATGTACTGTATTTTGTGTTCTGGATTGAGAAAGGATTCATACCGTCTGTACAAAGTCCAAGCCGGAGGTTTCTTGCTTCGTCAGAGAACTGTGGCCACTTATCCTTCACACTGGACCAAGTTATAGAGTCTACTGGATGCCGCATTGTACCGTCTGAACTAGCATTGTTATAATGCCAAACTAAGTCTTCAGCCATCCTTTTAGATCGAAACATTCTCTTGAATCTATCTTTGATGGGAAAATACCTCAGAACCTTGGCTGGTATCCCTGTCCTCTCCTCACCAGTGTGATTATCCCTTTCCCATCTTGAGACACCACATCTTGGGCAGCTTGTCATGTCCTTGTATTCCTTACGGTAAAGAATGCAGTCGTTTGTGCAGGCATGAATCTGATCATATCCAAAACCAAACACTTTCAAGAATTTCTTCATCTCATCTGTTGATCTCGGAAGGACATTATCACCCGGAAGCATGTCGTGAACTATAGTGAGGAGCTGGTCGAAGTAATTCTCAGACATACCACTCTTGACTTTAATGCGGTAAAGGGCCATAATTGCAGAAACTTTCGTGTGGTTGAGACAGCTAGAGTATAGTGGAGTTTCAGCATCTTCGAGTTTCTTCCTAAACTCAGATTCCTCCTTACTGTCACCTTCTTCTATCTGAACCTCATCGTCGGTATGGGGCTGTGAAACTTCTCCATCAAAGAAAGCTGTTCTGAACAAGTCATAAGCTTCATGCTCTTCACTTCCGCTATCTGATGGCTTATCACTCCACACATCTCCGTGTTCAAACCAGCTATCCTTCCTCTTGTATTTCTGATCCATACCCTTGATGATTAAATGATCGACGACTGTATCTGTAGGCTGATGACACAAGTTGCGACAGTCAATGCAGGGACACAACAAATCAGTCGGATGACCCAATCTCAAAGCTGATGCCTTCACAAAACTAATTGCTCCTTCCTGATACTCAAGGCTAGCCCTGTACGTGACAAACATTCAAAACTCATATCCAGTATTTTTTTTAAAGACCCAGTTCTTGTCTTTACAAACTCATATAACCGAACAAATGAAAACAGAAAAATAAAGACATATATACCTTGGTTTCCAAACCCAGTTCTTGTCCATTGTTATGAAAACCACCAGCTCCAAATGTACTCAGACACGAGTGAAGTTTGGTGTATCAGACACGATATATGCAAGTAAAAACAGTTAAACAGAGAACAAAAATTTCGTAAAAAAGATCGAAGGAATGAGAAGCTCACCACTTAAAAAAGATCGAAGGAATGAGATCTGCAGGAAAAATATGAAATAGATCTAAAAAAAAATCTAACTCGAAAACTCAAAATCAGATGAAAACCGAAGAACCCTAAATCGAGTATCTTAGTGCATATAAACCGTAGATCAATTCGAAACAGGTTCAAACCCAAAATCATTTCAAAATATTAGGACAAAATCGAAGAACCCTAAATCGAGAAATCAAACCTTCGAGAGAGAGAGGCGGAAGGGAGAGGTTTCGAGAATCAAAGAGTGTCGGATTTTGTGTTAATTTCGATAGAAAAGAGAGGTGGAATTAGAGGATTCGAGAGAACTGAGGTTTCGATATAACTGAGGTTTCGATACAGCTGAGGCAAAACCTTTCTTTTTTTTGCCTTAGAAAATTATCGGGTGGGAAAAACCTAAAATTTTCGGTTTAAATCCCGCGTATTGGTTTTCATAACACTTTTAATTTGGTTCTGCTGTGATTAAGTAACCGCGAAAACACTTGGCTAAAAAATATATGCCGCGTATTGAATTTTTTTTTCCGCCTTAATTAAAGATAGCGTTTCATTAAAAGGAAACGCTATAGATAAATCCGCGTGTTTTAAACCACAGCAAAAACAAACAAAAAACGCTATACCGGTGTGCTATGAATATTCGATATTCTTGTAGTGAAGGGTACTGAGAGGCAGATATTACCGATTGAGTTCGCTTTTGCGAATATGCTCAGTAGATTCCCCATCCTATGTGTGGACAATTATCATTGCAGCAAGAAAATTACTGCTGTTGGGTATCAGGAACAAAGTACATTCAGGGTATGAGATCAAAGTATGGCAAGATCCATGGATTCCTACAGTGCCAGCGAGATCGGCTCGAGCTAGTGCTCTAGTAGTACACCCGGAAATGACAGTCAGTAGCCTCATTGATTTTCAGACCAAGGAGTGGGATCTACGTATGCTTGAACAGTTTGTTCATCATGAGGACATTTCACGCATACAGAGTATGGCCATAAGCCCAACTCACCGACCAAATACGTTTTGCTGGAACTATACCAAAAATGGACAATACACAGTAAAATTTGGATACTGGGTAGCTACAAACATCCTGAAGAATGATGAGGAAATCGAAGTTCTGGAACCCAGCATTACAAAACTCCAAGCCTTCGCTTGGAAGGTGAGTGCTTCACAAAAGATTCGCCATCTTTTATGGCAACTAATAACAGGACAGGTAGCGGTAACGAGGAATCTCGTACGAAGAAACATGAGATGTGATAATTACTGTCCAAGATGTGAAGAGCCAGAAGAGACTGTTACTCATGATATATTTGAATGCCCACCAGCTCTTCAAGCATGGGCGTTATCATCAACACCATCCAGTCCTCAAATTTTTCCTACTACAAGTATATACAGTAATATGGATTACTTGTCTTGGAGGAAAAATAGCATAGTGGAGCCAGAAAATTATAGGGACCCATATCCATGGATTATCTGGTACATATGGAAAGCCTGCAATGATAAGTTATTCAGGAGGATAGATAGAGATCCAGGGGAGTTAGTTAGGTATGCAGAGGGTGAATGTCAAGCTTGACATAATGCAAGAGCGAATATGAATACGCTTCAAGTTACTCAAGAACCTCAAGTCCTAAACTTGGGTGACATATGTATGATAGATGGTTCATGGACCTCTACGGATCAATTTAGTGGACTTGGATGGGTATGGAAAGATAGCAGGGGGATGATCCAACTAATGGGGACGAGGAACTTGAGGAGGAGGGAGTCAGCTCTACGTTCAGAACTTGAGGCTTTGAAATGGGCAATGGAAACTATGGTGCAACATTCAGATTGTCAGAGATTTGGCACAGACTGCAAAGACCTGATTGCAATGCTGACAGAACCACAAGCATGGCCAAGCTTCTCAACTGAGCTGGAGATGATTCAAACGATCAAGATGTGTTACTCGGACTTCAAGATCTGCTACGTACCACGAACTGAAAATGTGATAGCTGATTCATTAGCTAGGAATGCTCGTACCTTTCATAGATCGTTATGCTACTTTGGTTGTTCTATTCCGGTCTGGTTACCCAGACCACCTCAAGCTTGAGTAATAGAATAGCCTTTTGATACCAAAAAAAAAAAATCAATTTACGAAAAAAGCAGCATGAATCTACCATTGCATGGTATGGACTATTTATAAAAGGTTCATGTGGTGCTAATCAAACAAAAAACGTAACTCCGTTATAAAATGGTACTAATTTGTAACAGTTCTCACAATTTGTAATATAATAACGAGCGTTACAAATCGTAGTGTTGAAAAACATAAATAGAAAGAGACTAATACAATAATGTTCAAGAATAGCATTTTCTTCACCTCATACAATGTCAAGAATGTTCAATCTTCTACTACCAAGTACCAATAAGAAGAATTCACAACAAAAATCATTTATTGGAAAAGAAAACTTTTCAGAAAAGCTAGTTAACACTGATGTTACCAAGCCATATCAAAAGAGGGATCGATGGACGGATCAGTTCCATGTGTTGCGTTGAAGTTGTAAAGCCTCGACTGGATGGTTCCGCAGTAGGCTTTTCCGATGGTGTGGGCCCCAGAAAGGATGACAAGGTCGAGGACGTTGAGTCCGTAAGACTGAAACGTCTCCAGAAGGCCAGTGATGTCACGGCGGCCTGAAGGGACTTTCTCAACGTCTCTAGCGTAAGAGTTTTTAGAGTCACGACGTCCGTAGGCGTTGGGCCAGTAAGGACCGCCGAGTTGGTAGGTGGCTGAGCGGCTAGCTGCTGTAAGGATGTCGGCACATGAGACTAATTTGGGGTAGGCTTTTTCCATTTCGGACTTGATATCTTCGATTAGCTCGAAGCCTCTTAGGGTTTTGCTCGCGGGAAATCTTCTCTCTGATCCTTCGTAGTCTAGAAGAACCGAAGCATCACATCCCTGAAAGTTGTTATGCATTCATAAAAGATTTGTTATCTTCATTTCAAAAGCGTTATATAGATGTACACAAAACAATATGCAACTTATGTTCATCTATACCTCAAATTGAAATGTTTTGTCATTATATTTCCTATCTTATCTAAATCGGAATCGCAAGTGTTACCAACACAAACTCTAAGACCAACATTATCGGCGTGCCTTAGCCTACGTCCTTAGTATTAAAGGGTTTAAATTTAAATGAAAATAGCAAAAAACAATAAGGATGTCCTTAGCTAAGAAGTTTTCTAGGTGGTCCTTACGAGCCACGTGGCACAGCAGAAAACGAGCAAGTTCCAATGGGGAGAGATGGACAAAGACGATGACCTCGATTGAAGACGGTGATCGAGTACAAGTTCAACGACGATAGTTCTGTAGCAATCTCACCATGGTTTCCACGACGATTGTTCAACGACGATAGTTCTGGACCTCGATTGGAGACGCGGCGAACGAGGAGGCCAGTAGCAATCTCACCATGGTTTCCACCAAAGAGATTGTCTTGAAATGACCTAGGGCTCCGTGATCCCGATTTCGCCGATCAGCTCATCAACCGCTCCAACATCAACCTCAAGGTCTCTCCTTTCTCTTTCTTTCTTCACCACATTGACCTCAAGATTGTTACTTTCAATCATTTGTTCATTCCCTATTCGTGATTAGAAGATGTGCAAATGGCTTTTACTTTAAATTGGTGATATGTTGAAACCGTGTGGCCTGTTCTTGTTCTTGTTGTTCTGTTATTTAAGCAAACGTTGTTGTTATTATGTTCTTGTTCTTGTTCTCTGTTTTGAGCAGTTCATTGGGCAGTTTATTGGTTCTGTTAAGTTGAGCAGTTCATTGGCTTTGTTAACATGATATCGTTAAGAGAAGACTAGATTCTCATGGGAACACTATAGAAGCAAGACAGGACAGCATAGGCGCTACTAAGTTTTGCTTTTCTTTTGAAGCATGTGTTTGTCATTATCATGTTATTTTTTGGGCAACTTGTAAAGTCCCTTACTTTTTGTGATTGTGCAGATTGAGAAGTCACTGCAGAAACATGGTGGTCGGCTGGAACATTATGAGACTTACTGTGGTTCTTGTTATGGTGCTGAAGCGGTAACTTTTGCAATCCATGTCTCTCTTGCTCGTATTTTGATTACCCTTGTTGTTTAGTCTGATAGTCAACAGACCATAGTGGCTTCATCAGACAAAACAAATGTTATAATGGCTTTCCTCTATGTTTGAGCTTTTATGTGATCATCATATGTTGTTTTTCCTTGTAGGAAGAGCATGACTGCTGCAATTCATGTGAGGATGTTGGTGAAGCATATAGAAAAAAAGGGTGGGGTGTTACAAATCCAGATTTGATTGATCAGGTAAATTGTTGAGAGATATGTTGCTCACCTTTTAAATTCTCCGCAACTGCGTGTTTTTATCACGTATTTGCATTTTTTTTTCAATTCATTTCTTCTTCATCTTTCTCTATGTTAGAGCCTCAGTGGCTTGTGTGCGGTCTGTTTATTTGGTATGATGTGGGGCTCTAACCTTGACATATGCTTCCAAGAGTTTCTTGTTTCTAATTTTGAGCTTATGATCAGTGTAAACGAGAAGGTTTCTTACAAAGAGTAAAGTCCCACCAATAATCACAATTTTAACAAAAAGTCCTTACCAAAGTCCTAATATACAAATAATAATTAAAAACTCTAAGAACATGAAAATTGGGACAATCGATAATGTTGCTCTAATGGTCACTAGAAGAACCATTACAGGTCGATCTTCGAAAAAATGCTATATTACATGTTAACCAAAGCATTTGCTTTCGCAAGAGAGTAAAGTCAACATAAATACTAGGCATTGGAACGATTAGTGTTTTAATAAATATTTTTGGAAAGAACAATTCCATCAATCCCGACGATTCCTCTCCACGAATCTTACCACCACAATTCCATCTCGGGTCTTTCCTCTCATGAATCTCCGTTAATGGTTTGCGACCTCTGAACCCTAGATTTAACTTAAAGTTTGCCATCTCATGATTAGATTTCTCTTATCTCTTACAGTTCCAGACAGATTTGAAGCCTAAAAGATCGCGGAAGTCTCTATATCAAGTTGAGAGATTTTGATTCTAAGATCTTTACACTTATTATTTATTATCCTATTCGTATCAAATTTCCGTTTCGAGTCAAGATAGAGGAAGTCAGCGGGGGAAGCAGCAGGATGATACTAGCAAGAAAAGGTCAAAGTCAAAGTTCGGGAAGAAAGTAGTCTGCTATAGGTGTGGCAAGCCTGGCCACTATAGGAGAGACTGTCCGGACAAAGGGCAGAATTCGAAGGAGACATCGAATTCTGCAAACATGGTTCAGAAGGTGAAAGACTCGGAAGGATCAGCTGATTCGGATATGCTTGCTGTTACGTCAGGTGATCACTCGGATACCTGGATAATGGATACGGGCGCTTCATTCCACATGACCCCTAACAGGGAGTGGTTTGAAACGTACAAGGCTGGAAACATGGGCTCTGTTCGACTTGCGGATGACAAGGCGTGTGGTGTTGTGAGCATTGGACAAGTCAAGTTTCGGATGTATGATGGGACTATCAGGACATTAACTGATGTCAGACACATACCAGTCATGAAGAAGAATCTGATATCTCTGGGGTTTCTACATAGAAACGGCTTCAAGTACAAATCAGATGATGATGAAGTATTGAAGGTTTTCAAAGGTTCTATGATGGTGATGAAGGGACAGATGACAGCTGGAAGCGTATATCGGTTGATAGGGAACGTGGTTGTAGGTGGTGCTGCAGCTGCAGTTTCTGAGTCGGAGTGTACAACCTTGTGGCATATGCGTATGGGCCACATTGGGGAACACGGTTTGAAAGAGCTCTTGAAAAGGGGTCTTCTGGACGGGTGGAAGGATTGCAAGATGGAGTTTTGCAAGTTCTGTGTGATGGGAAAACAGTCCAAGGTATCTTTTAAAACGGGCCAACACACGACAAAAGGTCTTATTGACTATGTCCATTCTGATGTGTGGGGGCCAACTCGGGTGCAATATATGGGAGGATCAAGATACTTTGTTTTATTCATCGATGACTTCTCTAAGAAGGTTTGGGTGTACTTCATGAAGCAGAAATCTGAGGTGTTCGAAAACTTCAAGGTTTGGAAAGCTGAAGTAGAAAATCAGACAGAGAGAAAGGTGAAGTACTTGAGATCGGATAATGGCACAGAGTAAACTGACGGGAAGTTCCAGAAGTTTTGTGCGGAGCATGGCATTCAGAGGCACTTTACAGTGCGTAAAACACCTCAGCAAAACAGTGTCGTTGAAAGAATGAACCGTTCGATTGCAGAGAAAGCAAGGTGTTTGAGGTTGAATGCAGGGTTAGCAAAGCAGTTCTGGGGGGAAGCAGTAAACATGGCAGTCTATCTCATCAATAGATCGCCAAGAAGTTCCTTAGAAGGGAAGGTCGCAGAAGAGGTGTGGACTGGGGTAGATATTGATCTATCAAACTTGAGGATATTTGGATGTCCAGCTTACATGCTAGTTGCGGGAGATGAAAGATCAAAACTGGATTCGAAATCCAAGAAGTGCATTTTTCTAGGCTTTGAGAAATGTGTTAAAAGATCCAAGTTATGGGATCCTGACGCAAGGAAAAGGGTGTTTAGTCGAGATGTGGTCTTTGACGAGCAGTATATGATGCAGCAGGCGATATCAGACCGAGTGCCTGTGATCATTGAGACTATCACGGATTCTGAAGTTACTCAGGAGGAGTCTGGTGCAGATAAACCAGATGAAGTTAGTGATGAGCGGTCTGTGGAAGTGGCACAGAAAGAGGTTCAACGTAGAACAGAGGAGAGTTTGGTTTCTAGAAGACCAAAACGTGCAATAAAGGCTCCAGTCAGGTTCGGGTTTGAAGACATGGTCAACTATGCTCTTATGGTCGAGATGGATGATCCTACCACCTATCATGAAGCTATTAATAGCGATGAGAGGGATGAATGGATTGGTTCTATGACGGAAGAGGCAGTAAGTCTGGATAAGAACGAGACTTGGGATCTTGTGGAGTTACCTGAAGGGAAGAGAGCAATTGGCTGCAAGTGGATCTACAAGAAGAAGGAAGGGATGTCTGTGAAAGAACCTAAGAAGTTCAAGTCCAGAGTAGTGGCAAAAGGGTACTCGCAGAAGAAAGGAATAGACTACGACGAGATATTCTCGCCGGTAGTACGACACACTTCCATACGAGCTGTGTTGGGTTTGGTAGCTGTTTGGGATCTGCATCTTGAGCAGATGGACGTGAAAACGGCCTTCCTTCATGGAGAGTTGGAGGAGGAAATATATATGGAGCAACCTGAAGGTTTGGTTAAGCCTGGAGAAGAGCATCTGGTGTGTAGATTGAAGAAGTCTTTATACGGTTTGAAGCAGGCTCCAAGGCAGTGGTACAAACGGTTTGATTCATATATGATGAAAATAGGCTATCAAAGGTGCGAGTACGATTGCTGTGTGTATGTCAAGTCCCTTGACCATTCTCCCATATTCCTGATGTTATATGTTGATGATATGCTCATTGCTGCAAACGATATGGATGACATAAATCGTTTGAAAGGATTACTGGGACGAGAGTTTGAGATGAAGGATCTTGGTGCTGCAAAGAAGATTCTTGGAATGGAGATTCGCAGGGATAGAAGCTCTAAGAGGTTATGGCTTTCTCAGAAGAGCTACATTGAGAAGGTGTTAGAACATTTTGATATGTCGAATTCAAAACCAGTCTCTACACCATTGGCGAAGCACTTCATACTTACAGCAGAGCAAAGTCCAAATTATGCTGAAGAACTCAAAGATATGGCGGAGGTTCCTTATGCTAGCGCAGTTGGTTGTTTGATGTATGCAATGGTGTGTACAAGACCGGATATAGCACAAGCAGTTAGTCAAGTCAGTAAGTACATGTCGAATCCTGGGAGGAGACATTGGGATGCTGTGAAGTGGATCCTAAGATACTTGCGAGGTACAAGTGACTATGGGCTTATGTTTGGTGGAGAAGTGCGGGATTCAGTTATAGGGTTCGTGGATTCAGATTATGGTGGAGACCTTGATAATAGCATGTCAACTACGGGGTATGTATTTACTCTTGCAGGAGCACCTATTTGCTGGAGATCGGTACAACAAGGTATTGTAGCGATGTCAACCACTGAAGCTGAATACATGGCAGTTGGAGAAGCAGCTAAGGAAGCAGTATGGGTACAAGGACTTGTATCCGAGTTGGGTGTTGATCAAGAAGATGTTCAGCTACACTGTGATAGTCAAAGCGCGTTATGCTTGGCTAAGAATCAAGTGTATCATGGAAGGACGAAACACATACGTATAAGGTTTCACAAGATAAGGGAGTTAGCAGCTTCTGGAGAAGTCTTATTGGAGAAGGTGCATACGTCGGAGAATCCAGCTGACATGTTGACCAAGCCTGTTACAACGGAGAAGTTCAAGCATTGCTTGAATCTGCTCCGTGTTTGCCAATGCTAAGAAGCAATGGAGGTTCCCCCCAGAAGATAGACGGGATAAGGAGTTTTGTAGAGATTTTTCGTCAAGGTGGTGTTTGTTGCATCTGTGTGTCTTAAATCTCTGTGTGTACCAGTAAAATGCCCAGCACATCTGGGGGTGCGGGGCCGCAGGCCCCCGCGGTACGATATGCTTTTTCGGTTTAGGAAAGTTACTATTTCTATTGGGAAAAGGGAATCGGGTTTTTTGAGGCTGTATAAATATGGGTCTAAGGGTTTGTAAATTATTATCACACCATTAATAAGAAACCCTAAACGGGTATTTGCCTCAATACGTTTTCTTCTCTATTCTTCTTCTAACCTAAACGACGGTTGTTCACAACAATAAACATGAAGCACATGATGCAATAACACTAAATATAAGGCTATATAAATAAATTTGAACAAAAATCTTAAGCAAAAAAAAAGGGTGGGGCACGTGCCACACCCTGGCCCTCCCTGAATCCGTTCCTGCATGTGACCACACAGATATGGGTACAATGCTTAGGACTCATTTGAATACTATGAGAGAAAGTATATCTATAAACTGCACATTCTCTTATGAATTAGTTTGGACCCTTACATAGGTTCGAGATACTTCTAGATTAATCAGAAAAAAATCCCTGTGACTGGCTTATTAAGTGAGTGAAAACAAAGAGATTTCAAAAATTGCTTCATACAAATACTTTTTGTGGTGATAATTTTGGAGAAGAAATACCATACAATACTTGGTGGCGTATGTCAGTAATCACATAAACGTGGTGGTGAAACTAATCTCAAACAAACAGTATACATATATTGAACTACTGAGATCTATCGAACTACTGAGATCTATTAATGGGTTAAATAGTAATACGACTTATACTGACATTAGAATCTCGACCGATATAACAAGGATTTGAAACTAATTTATATGATTTCTGACTAAAGAAAAAGTTCAAACTTATTTACTGGACATTCATTGATACTAGAAGATGCATGTATGTATAGTGGAACACATTCACCGCGGTGTACATTCTGGTTCGTTAGTATACATTATTTATTTTGTTTATCTTTTTCTGACTGAACTTTTGTTATTTAGTTCTTCTCAACCACACATTATTTGAAAACTACATTTTAGAAGATTTAATGAACAATATGGACGAAAACTGAAGAACAAACATTTGGGATCATGTGAAAGCGGTTTATGAGAGACATGTGAGAGGACTTTCACCGAAGGATAATCAAAGAAGCAAAGCTAATATATTATATTGGAAAAAAGCAACGATAGAGGAACAATTTAAAAGTTCATGGAAAATAAAATCAACACAAATATCGAGTTGTTTGGTCCTGTCTCAAGCTGTTGTGAGAAAATACCACAAGTATAGAGAAGAGAAGAAAGAGGATGATCTATTGCACTAAGCTTTTCCACACCCATGTGGTGTTTGCAGAAGCCACGAATGAGTCTGAAGTATTTGAAGGATGTGCTAGAAGAACATTGTATCCAGACTTTTTCCAATAGCCAAGAATTATAGAGCGAGCTTCGTCGTAGCGAGTGATGAGCATTAAATTAGCTGGAGGTCGATAATTTCTAGTACAACCAAATAATTTGTCCGAAATATATGAGCTGAAGCCTCCTGTTTCATGACATACAAAGACGTGAGATAATAGCTAATATGGTTACTACCATATTGAATTCTTTGCAAGAAAAAAACAGAGACGTAATAAGAACCTGAAAATATACTTTTTCCTATACTTATAATTTCAGAGATAAAGGATAATTAAGAAGATTAACTGGAGTTGAGAGAGGCATGCTTAAGAACAATTCCTGTGGAAGATAGAGCTTGCTTCACGGAAGGATGGATGTGATTCATGTTTCCATATGCAGAGATGGAGATTGGACCACGGTAGTTCAACTCACTCAGGGCCGAGCTTATCTTCTGAGAGATCTCCTCAGCTTTACAACCCTTGGGAATTGGCATGTTCTGGATGTCCCAACAAACCCACGTTGCAGCCTCCTCAAATTTAGCCTCGGCCAACTTGTTGTTCACCATCTCTTTTGTACTATTAAAGACTAAACATAAAAAAAAAAATCAAACACGTGAAAAACTTCAAAAAAGAACATAACCCATTAAACCTAAGATAAGCAGGGATCGCGAATTAAATCCCTCATGTAACAGTAATGAGACACAAGGAGAGATAACAGGAACGAGAAGATATCTCACCGTATTGAGGACTGAGGAGAGATAGGGTTTAAAAGAATTTAGGTTCCTTTTTTTTCCGTGTCTTGGGTTTTTGTGAGAGAAATAATCGTAAGTATTAGCACGGGCACATGTTTTTCTTTTTACTAGTGTTGTCCCATATGTATAATCGGTGACTATGTGTGAAGCCTGGCCTGGCTTTTTTTAAAAATGGGCCGCCTAGATTAATTAGAGCCATTTATTAAGGTGAGGGGCTTGTGACATCAACATCTCGATGTCTTCCAAGGCCGAAACCCTAACTTTAAACATATACTAGGTCGTCACCCGCACGTCCGTGCGGGTGTTCTTTTTCGGTTTGCAATATTTTTTTTATAAGTACTGATATAATTGTGATGTTTTTAGTAATATATTCTATGGTGATATAAAAAAATTCTTTTCTTGTATTACATTAATTATTTATATCTGAATTGTGGAAACAAATGTCTATTAATCGTAGAGTTTGTTTGTATTTGTTTGTTAATCATATAATAAATAAGAACAAATATTTGATATATATTTCCATTCATTTTGCATGGATTAAAATATTTTGTTTATATTTTTACAAATGGATAAGTTTATGTTAAATATTAACTTATAGATCAAATATAGTTAGACAGATTATATGTATATATGAGGAATTCAATTTTTAAAATTTTAAAATATGGTCATGTTTTATTTATATAGATAGATAATTATTAGTTAAGTACACCCGTGCGGGTGTCATTTGTTCTGGTCAATAGCATATTAAAATGTTATTAGTTAAGCACACCCAAAATAATCTTTTTTATGTAGGGTAAAAAAGAGATTATTTTGGTTATTTTAATTTTTTTACTACTAATTTTGTGACAAAAACTTAAGAATGGCTAATTGAGATAATTAATTTTCTTAGATAACTTTTTAGTTTATTTTCACAAAAAAAGTTCTCAAGAAGAAAAATAACTAAAATAGGTTTTATTTAAGGGTAAATATGTACATGTATTTTTAGGGTTAATAAAATCTAGACTTAGAGTTTAGAATTAAGGGGTGTGGTTTTGGAGATGAAGTTTCAAACTAAAATAAAAAAATATTAAATTTCAGAATAAAAAGACTATTTTGGTCATTTTATTTTTAGGACTATTTTGTGACATAACTTAAAAATGGTTATTTGAGATCATTTCCCTATACTTAATGTTAATAATATTTATAAAAAAATTATTATAGTTAAAAATTTTGATCACGTACTGAAAAATATTTAAATTTTGGAATATAGTAAAGATATTGTAATCAATCGATCATATTATTCCGTGATTATCAAATATATTGATATTTTTTATAAATGTGATACCTTTAATGTAGGGGCTTGTTATGTCAGGTTATTAAGATTGTTAAAATTTTAGGAATAAGTTAGTTGATCTCTTAAGAGTTTTTGAATTGATATTATCTGATTTATTTGATATATTATTTTAAATAGGTGCAGAAAATTTGGCATAAAATCTTTGAACATATCGATTTTATGTTTGAAAGAAAAATGTAAACTAAATATCGAATCATATTGATCTATAATTAAAATATTAGTCAAACCTGCTTGGTTTTAAATTGTATTCATTTCATGTAAAACATATAATCCGGATTAGTTATGTTATTTAGAGTTACAATATTATTCTTTTTTAACACACTACAATATTATAGTTATTATTTGTTTTGGTTGTAAGGCTATTCGAATGTGAATGTGGTAATGGATTAGACAAAATCAACCATGGGGTGGTGGGATAGTGGTTTTGAGGCAGTTCCAATGCCGATAAGGACCGGGTTCGAATATCCTCTGTGGCTACGGAATGCTTTACGTCCTCCCCAAGTTTAAATTTAAGCGCGGCGTTGGTGCTGGGTCCTTGGATAATGGGTATTAGTGATGGCTGGTTCCGGGCCAAGGGTGACTACAGGCCTAAGGATTGCGGAAAGCTACGGAAGTGACTACGGACCTATGAATTGCGGAAAGCTACAGAAGTGTCTAAGGGTCTACGGGTTGCGGAACATCCCTGTTAAAAAAAAAAAAGATTAGACAAAATCTTTGTACAAATTCGTTTTAAACAATTACATGCTGACATTAGTATTTCATTATGTGAACTACGAGTACTAGTTCGGTTTGATGGTTATAGATATACAAAGGCCTCGATTGGTACAAGAGATGAAGAAGCAGTAGCAGAATGCTGTAGAAGCAGTATGCTGCAAAAGCTGTATGCTCTCACTAAAATTTTTAATAAAGTGATTGGTAGAGCAGTAGCATTATACAAATTTAAAATTATCATAAAAGTTAGTATATAATATATTTATTTTAAAATAATATATATTAAATTATAATATATATTAATAATATATTTGTTATTAAAATAATGAATCTTATTTAATTTTATAAATTAAATTAATTTTTAAATGTGAAATAGTATTATTTAAAAAATAAAAAAACTATTTAAAAATAAAATTTATTTTTGGAAAAAAATAATTTTGATAATATTAAATAAAATAAATAAATTTTAAAAAGTATTTTATATAAAAATTATCATTATTTATTTATTGGTTGAGAAATAAATGATCCATATATAATATTATCATAAAAATAATCTATGACATATAATTTATTTATTTATAAATAATATAAATGTGTTTATTTTATAATATATAAATATATATTATTTTATGTATTTTATTCAAAATAATGAATGATATGTGTAATTATATAAATTTTATTGTATTTTAAATGTGAAATATTGCTATTTAAAAAAAATAAAATAATTAATCACAAATTTTAGTTTTTTAAATATAAATTTATTTTTGATTATAAGCATATTTTTTATATTATTAAACACACATAATTTAATTACATATAAAATATTTTTGAATATATATAAATTCAAAATGCAAATGCTCTTTCAAAAGCTTCATATAAGAGCATTGAGCAAAGAGCATTTGGAGAGCATTAGCATCTTATAAATGCTTTTCTAAATGCTTTTGTGATCAATGTTGATTGGATAATAAGGAGCATAATGCTAATGCTAATGCTCTGCCAATCAACCCCAAAGTAACGACATTTGGGCAAATAAAATGTTATTGGGCTTCTTGATACGTGTTGGAATATGACTTGAAAGGTTTAGTAATTATTTAGTGATTGTGTATTATTAACATCAGTGGCAATCAATCGTAAATAATCAGATAAAATAAGGATTATTTCTCATTTGTACTTTATTTTTAATAGGATAGATATTTGTAGGACTATTATTTTATATTCATACGTCCTCCTCTCTTCTCTCTCTCAGTCAGATCCGCAGAATGTTGATCATGATTAGAGGCGAACAGTATTCCATCCCGACAGATCTCATTCCCGAGATACTCTCAAGATTGTCTGGAAAGTCATTAGGAAGGTCTCGTTGCGTGTCAAATAGCTTTCTAGGGTTTGATCCACTTGACAACCAGTTCAAAGTATTGTTCATGTCTTATATAGGTGGTCCTGACGATCATAGAATTGTGACGTTAAGAACAGGAAAAAAGAAGTGGAGAAAGATCGAATGTCCGTTACCTTGTGTGATCATTGGATATGCATCAACGGGGTTTTGTATTACATAGGTAAAGAAGATGTAGTAGGTGGTAGTTACTTGATAATCTGCTTTGACGTTAGGTCTGAGACATTCAAGTTTGTTGAAGCAGAATGCTTTCGTGATCCAGAAGCTACTAAACTGATCAACTGTAAAGGTAAATTAGGTGGGGTAGACTTCAAATATAATCGGGCTAGTGCCATTGTGTTGTACCTGTGGATTCTAGAGGATGTCGAGAGAGAAGAATGGTCGACATATGTTTACACTTTGCCTGTGAACGATATCTGCGAGAATGTTGTTGTTGTTGGGATGACTAGTACAGGTGAGATTGTTCTTTCGGAGGAGTATACATCCAAACGGTTTTATGTTTTCTACTTCAGTCCCGAAAGAAACACTTTCCAAAGAGTTGAAATCCGAGGTCCTGGAGAATACTGTGAAGCTTTTGACGATGACTGCAGAGTTTATGCATTTGTAGACTATGTAGTTGATTCTAAGTTTATAACAAAACAGTCTAGCTAGTTCTGTCTAAGTGTGACTTCTCAATCACAGGTTTCATGTGAGCTTTTATCACTCTGTTGGCTTTTATTTTTTGTTTCTTATTTACACCTTCTTTGAGAACTCTGCTTGTGGTTTAGTAATGATAAAGTTTAAAGGTTTGGGTTTGATGTTTTGCTTTGACCATCCGTTTGAAATTATATATATTCTCACACACACATTTCTGAGTGACCTTGGAAAAAAATGTGTTAACTAAACCAACAAAACTCAAAAATATTAATAAATTATTTTAATTTAAAGGTAATGTGTATTTAGTGTCACTCTCTGTTCTTTTGAAAGATAAGGAGAGAAAGAGAGAGATTTAAAATGTTTACTCCATGCTTACGATGAGCTGCAAATTTGTTGGATCATCAAGAAACAGGATGTAAGGTTTTAACCTTGACCTTGTGCTTTAAGAACTTTGAATGAGAACTTAACCAAAACGTATTCCTTTTATTGAATCTGGAAACAACTTGTGTTACAATAGAAAGCTTAGACCTCTAAGACAAAAGACTCTAACTCTTGACTTTTATCTCTCTCTATTGCTTAAAACCGTGATGACTAACAATGGCTTAGGTCCCTATTTATACTACCAGACTTTTCCTAACTTCATAAGAAAAGAAGAAGTTTTCCTTTTTGCATTATACAACTTCTTATAATCACTAACCGACTTTGTTTCTTGTTGCAGGAATTGGAATTGGGCCAAGACTAGTAATTGAGGCCCATTAGTTCTAACAAACTCCACCTTGGGCCTTTAATTACTCCAGTCCACCTTCCCTTCTTCTTCGATTATATCGAAGACGTCTTGAGCTTTTCTTCTTCCATGGTCGACGACTTTTGCGGTGATCCCACACGATGTTGGACTTCAATCGAACCGATCCTTCGTCAAGGTTCTTCGATCCTCCCTTTCGTATTGCCCTTAGAAGACACACGACTCAACTCCTCCTTGAATCCTTTTGCCGCCGTTTCTTCGACTCCGTCTCTCCCTCCGAACCTGTTTTGTATTTGAAAAGAAGATCGCGACTCCTCTTTCCCCGTGAGAGAAATTTTTCTCTTCATACCGTTCGAGACAAGAGACGACTTCACCGAACATTTGACGTCCCAATGTTTTTTTTTTTCGGTAAGCTCTCTTTGATTCTTCAATTTTAGTTGTAGTCCTCTTGATTCTCCTGTCGTTAACCTGTTTAGATAGTGAAAACTCATTTATAACTTCTCAATGTTCTGATCCTTTCTCAGCTTATCCGGCGAAACCGTGTGCGCCTCCTCCGCTGCGACAACAACTCATGTCTCCCTTTAGCTTTGTACTTAGCTGTTTAAGACATTCCATGTGTCGTTAATCTTATCCGATGATCCATTGAGCCTCCTTGTTACCATTTGAGGTACTCGTCTTCCTTCAGCTTTTACTTTAGCAGTTTAAGACGTTCCCTAACCTGTCTTTAGTCATCTTGTTTCCTGTTTTGATTTATCTCAGCTTACTCCACCTTGAGCTGAGACCTCCTTGTCTTAGAACTCCTTGCCTCGCATCTTCCTAGCAGGTAACTTCCTTGTAACCATTGAGCTTCTTTGTTATCGATAAGAAGTAACTTGTTTGCTCTAGCCTTATTACTTCTTCTTGTGCGAGGTGAATCGATAACGAAGTTACCTGCCGTGCCGTTCTCTTAGGCTATCTTGAGGAGTTCACAACAGAGATCAAACTTTTGCCCTGGTAAGACCTTAGTTAAGAAATCTGCTGGGTTCTTGCTAGTATGGATTTTAGATAGAGTAACACTGCCATCTTCGACTACATCTCTGATGAAATGATACTTAGTGTCAACATGCTTAGTTCGCTCGTGATGAACATGATTCTTTGCTAGGGCTATAGCACTTTGTGAATCGCAATTTATCTTGACACTCTCTTGATCAAAACCGAGTTCCTTGCATAGTCTTCTTAGCCATAAAGCTTCTTTCGCAGCCGCGGTTAGAGCCATGTACTCGGCTTCGGTTGTTGATAGAGCTACCATGTCTTGTAACCCTGATCTCCAGCTTACCGTATTTCCCCAAACTTGAAACACGTACCCTGTAACAGACCTTCTTCTGTCCAGGTCTGTTGCGTAATCAGAATCACAAAACCCCTCGATACTAAACTTTGAACCTTTAGTAAACGTTAGGCACCTTCCTGTAGCTCCCGTTAGGTATCTTAAAACCCACTTAGCAGCTTCCCAATGCTCTCTTCCCGGTTCAGACATATATCTGCTTATTAATCCCACTGCAAAACCCAGGTCAGGTCGAGAACCGACCATTGCATACATAATACTCCCCACGACACTTGAATATGGAATATCTTCCATGAGTTTTCTTTCTTCTTCCTTCTGCTCTGGCCTTAGTTTCCTTAGTTTGAACTGAGATGAAGTTGGTGTAATTACGGGCTTTGCATCTGTCATTCCAAATGTTTCTACTACTTTCCGTAGATAACCTTCCTGCGACAATATTAGGATTCCCTTCTCTCTATCTCTTATGATATCCATTCCTAATATTCTCGATGCCTTTCCCATGTCTTTCATCTCGAATTCCTTGCTCAAACTCTCTTTTATGTTACTGATTTCTTGCTTATCTCCAGAAGCTATGAGCATGTCATCAACGTATAGGAGTAAGGATGCCGCTTGTGCCGTGTTGACATTCTTCATGTAGACGCACGGATCCTCCTTGCTTCGTATAAACTGTTGAGTCTTCATAAAACAATCAAACCTATGGTTCCATCGCCTTGGAGATTGTTTTAGCCCATATAGGGATTTCTTAAGTAAGCACACTTTGTTTTCATCCCCCTTCTTAATATATCCCTCTGGTTGCTTCATCAGAATCCTTTCTTCTAAATCACCATGTAAGAAAGCCGTCTTTACGTCCATCTGCTCGAGTTCATAATCATTGTTAACCACAAATGAGAGCATGATGCGAATTGATACGTGTTTCACCACCGGAGAGAACACTTCGTTGTAATCAATTCCTTCCTGTTGTGAGAAACCTTGAGCCACCAATCTCATCTTATATCTTGGCTCTTCTACTCCGGGTATCCCTGGTTTTAACTTGCAAATCCACTTGCATCCTATAACTTTTGCATTCTCAGGTTTCTCAATCAAGCTCCATTCTTCCACTTCTTTCGGTTCTTGCCTTTCATAGCTTCAGCGAAAGTCTTAGGCTCTTCTATTTCTATCTCATCTGTTGCTGCTAGTGCGTAAGCTACGAAATCTTCGTCTTCGAATCTTGACGGTGGTTTTATTTGCCTTCGAACTCGATCTCTTGCTAGCATGTAACCATCACTACTCGTCTCTGTTTCTGAAACGTTTTCATCTTCTTCACTAGACACGGCTTTTTCTAAGCTATTAGACGTTTCCTTTAAAATAGATTCTCCACCTTGAGCAGTTTGCTCCTCGTCGTCAACGTTTGATGGAGTCGGGCCTTCTATCAAATCTTCTTTGAACGTCACTCTTCTCGTTCGGTTTTCTTTTCTTTTATTCTCCATGCTCGCAACTTCCGTGTCTTTCTTGGCACGTTCTGTGTGCTTGTATAACTCTTCTTCGTTAAATACCACGTTCCTACTGGTGTCGCACTTACCAGTTTCTGGCATCCACACACGGTAGCCTTTAGTTCCGAACGGATATCCCACAAATACACCTTTTAAAGCCCTTGGACTTGTTTTATCTTGTACCTTATGAACGAACGCAGAGCACCCGAACCTTCTAATGTTGCTTAGATCGCACTTAGAACCTGTCCATCGTTCTTCGGGTAACTCATAATCAATCGCTGAGTTTGGAGATCGGTTGATCACGTACGTGGCCGTTGAAGCAGCTTCGGCCCAAAACTCTTGCCCTAATCCTGTCTCCACGAGCATGCATCGAACTTTGTCCATGATTGTTCTGTTCATCCATTCCGCAACCCCGTTTTGTTGTGGAGTATAGGGACAAGTCTTGTGCCTCTTGATTCCTGAGTCTTTGCATAGTTTATCAAACTTCTGATTGCAAAACTCAAGGCCATTATCCGTTCTTAAGCACTTAATCTTCAACTTCGTTTGATTTTCTACTGCTTCCTTCCATTCTACGAATTTGCTGAATGCTTCGTCTTTCGACTTAAGAAAGTAGATCCAAACCTTGCGTGAATAATCATCAATGAAGCTAATATAGTATTTGCAACCGGCTAGACTTTCTGGAGTTGACGGAGCTCCCCATAAATCTGAATGTATGTACTCGAGAATCCCCTTAGTGGTATGTTTCCCAGCTGGAAAGCTTAGTTTATGAGATTTTCCTAGGACGCAAGTCTCACAAAACTCAAGTTTATCCACCTCCTTCTTCGGTACATATCCTCTATCGACCAGCACGTTCAGATTCTTTAAACTCATATGACACAGCCTTGAATGCCATATCGTTGTTTTGTCTATCTCTGCCCTTGATACATTAGCTTCTCCTTTCGCCACTGTTCCTTGTAGATAGTAAAGACCTTCTTTGAACTTTCCTGAGATAACCTCTTTCCCATCCTTGTAGTTACTGATCATAAAGTCTTTCCCTTCATATTGGCATCCTGATCGCTCGAGCATCCCGTAAGATATCAAATTCCGGCTCATCGTCGGCATGTACCTCACGTCTTTGAGAACCACCACGGTTCCATCGGGTCTTACGATCCTGATCTTGCCAATTCCTTTTACATCACAGTGGGTGTTGTTAGCCATTAGAACTCTCCCTCCTTCGAATTCTTTTAGGTCAAACAGCACATCTTTGTTTGGTGTGATATGAAAAGAACATCCGGAATCCATTACCCATTCCTCTTTGGAATCCTCAGTACTAACCGTTAGCACTAATGGTTGTTTTGGCTCTTCTGCAACGTTAGCGGATTTATTGGACCTCCTGTCTGGACATTCTCTCTTCCAATGTCCCTCTTTACCGCAGATGAAACAACCCTTGTTGTTCTTGTCATACTTCGGTCGGGACTTAGATCTCCCGTGCCTGCTTTGAGATCTTCCTTTCCCATACTTGTTTCCTCCTTTATTTGATCGGTTTGAAGTCCTTCCTCTATCCTCAACATACAATCCCTCATCTTGAGACTTAGAGAGTTTACCACTTTCTAATAACTCTCTCTCCTTAGATCGCGCAGCCCCGGTTACTTCGTTGATCTTGAGTGTGTCTCGTCCGTACTTAAGGGTCTCCTTAAGTTGATCATATCGCTGAGGCATAGAGTTTAGTAGTAGTATAGCTTGAACTTCTTCATCAACCTCTACGCTCAAGTTATTTAAATCTGCTACTAGCTTTAGGAAGTCATCCACGTTTGCGTCAATAGTCTTTGAATCGTTCATCTTGAAAGTGTAAAATTTGTGTTGCAGGTAAATACGATTCGGCAAGGACGTCTCTGTGTACAGCTTGTTGAGGGCTGACCACATCGCAGCAGCAGTTTCACAGTGGCTGATCTTCCTTAGGACTAGGTTTCCTACGTTTATAACAATGAGATCTTTTGCTTTCTCTGATTTCCCGAGCTTAACGGGATCAATGGTCGGGACCTCTTCCGCTTATTTCTTCTCCGTGTCCTTTAAGGTATCACCTCCTTCTACCTTGTTGACTGGTGAATCCATTAGAAGCGTCTCATCTGTTAGGATATCCTTTAGCCCTAGGACACCAAAGTGAGCCATCATCCGAACCTTCCATAGTAGAAAATCTCCTGTTCCATCGAACCGATCTATGTCGATCCTCTCGATCTTTGGTTTAGCCATTCTTGTTAAAGCACCCTTGCACTCAAACCTGAATGCTCTGATACCACTTGTAAGGCTTTAACCTTGACCTTGTGCTTTAAGAACTTTGAATGAGAACTTAACCAAAACGTATTCTTTTTATTGAATCTGGAAACAATTTGTGTTACAATAGAAAACTTAGATCTCTAAGACAAAAGACTCTAACTCTTGACTTTTATCTCTCTCTATTGCTTAAAACCGTGATGACTAACAATGGCTTAGGTCCCTATTTATACTACCAGACTTTTCCTAACTTCATAAGAAAAGAAGAAGTTTTCCTTTTTGCATTATACAACTTCGTATAATCACTAACCGACTTTGTTTCTTGTTGCAGGATTTGGAATTGGAATTAGGCCAAGACTAGTAATTGAGGCCCATTAGTTTTAACAGGTTGAAATATGTATACGTTTTGGGAAAGAAATCACCTATTGCGTCCTGTAATAATCTCATTGTCGAAATGACTGCTACAGATGAAATTGTTTTCTCGGAAAAACATATAAACGGTTTTATGTTTCTACTTCAACCTCGAAAGGAACACTCTCCAACGTGTTGAAATCCAGAGTTTGGAGAACTTCAATGGCGTTGAAGTCTTTGTAGACTTGTAGGGGATCTGGATATATTAACGATGCAAACCCATTCAAGTCAGCGTCACACCTAAATATCATCAGAAGTAGGCCAAACCCACTTAAAAAGTGATGAATCTGCTTCATATATATTTGAAGAAGGTGCTTGTTTTTGTTGCTGGCTAATATATGATCTTCGAAGCCGATCCAACTTCGTGTGACCTTTATCATTCTGTTGACCTAGCTATTTGTTTATTTCTTGTTATCATGTTCATGTCCTACTTGTATTGCTTGGGAGGCACAAACTAATGTTTTATCTACATTAATTGAGTTGTAATTAGTTTTAACTAGCATTATGTATATGTATGGAGGTTGAAACAAATAACCTAAGAATTTCGAATTTCGAAATTTAATCTTGACAAGATTCTGATCCGTGCGCCCGCACGGGTGATATTTTATTTGTAATAGATAATATTGTGATTTAGTTATAACTTATAGATAGATTATAAATATTTCTAAATTTGTTGGTTGTTTATATCTTGGTTTGATGCTAAACTAATCAAAAATGATATCTAAATAAATTTGATGATTTTTATTGACACAGACAATTTTTATATTGTATCTGTTTAAATACTTAACCGTTTAATAAGCTTGTGTATACTAATACATTTATTTTTTCTAAAAATATATTTATATAGCAAATGTTTTCTTATCTTTTTCAAATTTAAATGTCTCTTAGTTTAATTTATACTGGAAATAAATGAGGAACATACAACACTTAAAAACATAAATCTTTATAACCTTATATTTCAAGTATTACATTTTGATAGATTGATCCAAGTGATATATTATATAATTTATTTTTATTCGATCCATATCGTGTATGCCTGAATAGTATATATAAATATTGAGAAATTTCTTTAGATTGCACTTTTTAAGTTTTGTCACAAAAATAGCTTTCCAAAGAGGAAAATGACCAAAAGAGATTTTATTTAAGAGTAAATATGTATTTATAACTTTTGGGTTAACTAATCCAAGACTTAGGATTTAGAGTTAAGGGGTGGGTTCGGGGGTGGGATTTCAAATATCAAAAAAAAAATAAAATTAAAAATTAAAATTTTCAAAAAAAAAGGAGGTTATTTTTGTTATTTATTTTTTTGAGCGCTATTTTGTGACATAAACCAAAAACTTAAAAAGAGCTATTTAAGAGAATTGTCCTATAATATTTTGTCTTGGAAAACCATTATTACATTTTTTAAAATAAATAGTTATTTTGACCAAAATTAATATGAATTTTTGACCAAAAATAAGTTTGGTGTTTTTATATGAAGCTACTAACCTTAATTGTTTCACAATCTTATAGTTTAAAATATAGTTGGATAGATTTATGTCTATATGAGAAAACTTCACCTTAATATTTTTTAAAACTAAAAGCTAATGTTATATATTTATACTATTTCGATACTTTATAGTTGAAGGCTTGAAGCATTAGAATATTAAAAAATCAGTTTTGGTTCAATATATATATTTAAACAATATATTATAATGGTTATGTATGGATTAAAAACATAATAAACAAAATGATCCTTCACGTGTTAAACATGTATCCCTTAGACATTATTTGCGAAGTGATTTGCCATATGTCTTCTCTACAATCGTTTTCACAAAAAAAAATTGTGACGTGGCTATTAAGATTGATGACATGTCATATGGTTAAATATGACATGGACAATTACATTTAATGTTGATATATATTTTTGGAAATCTTTTTAGAATATGGCAATAACTCATATATTACATTTAATATTGATTTATATTTTTGGTAAACTTTGTAAAATATGGTAATAACTCATAAATCATCATTAAAATAAATATATTCAAATATGATATTTTAATATCGAAATATTATTATATAATTTTACTTTTATAATTACAAATTTTTTATTATCTAAATTTTTTTAAATTTTCTGAATTTAAAAAAAAAAAATCGTAATATCATCAGTTTGTTTTAGATATCTATAAATTATGTAAATATTTATTTAGTTTTAATTTTTGATAACTAGAAATTATGTAAATATTATTTAGTTTTTAATTTTTATAACTATACAATTTAATATGATTTTTAGTAATTTTGTACAAGTTGATTTAATAAATTTAACCAAATGAAATAAATAATTTTTTCTTATCTAAGATTTTGACTTTATATATATACATATACATTCTTAAATATAATTTAAATAAAAAAATATTTTCTCTTAATTTTATATAATTAATGATATTTATATTAATTATCGGTCAAAACAATAAAATATATAATATTAATAAATTACATTTTAAAATATAAAATTTAGCTTTTAAAAAATTCATCACTACACATGGTGTAGGAAAAACACCTAGATTAATAATTGTGACATGACTACTAAAATTGATGACATGTCTTATAGATTAATATGACTTGGACAATTATATTTAATGTTAATTTATATTTTTGGTAAACTTTTTTAAATATGGTAATAACTCATATATTACATTTATTATAGATTTATATTTTTGGACTTTTTAAAAATATGGTAATAACTCATAAATCATCATTAAAATATATATATATATTCAATTGTGGCATTTCAAATTTCGAAATATCATTTAAATTAAAAATATTTCAAAATATATACATATTTTTAGAAAAAATTATAAAAATTAAATCATAAAATCAAATTAAATCGTAAAATCATTAGTTTCTTATATATATCTACATATTTTATAAATATTGTTTAATTTTAATTTTTGACAATTATGAAATTTTACATATTTATTTAATATATTTAATTAAAATAAATAGATAGAAAAATCTACCTAAGATTATAATTTTAAATATATACATGCGAATATAATTCATAATAAATAAAATTGATTTTATCTTAATTTTAATGTTCAGTTAAAATCAAATTTATATTAAAATATTGATAAGAAAAAAGAAAATTTATAATATTAATAAAAAATTTAAATATAATTTATATTTATCTATTTATATATATTTTAAAATTTTTTTACTGCACATGGTGCAGGAAAACACCTAATAATAAGTAAATCAAAAGTCCATTAGCAAATTAACAACTTTTTAAGTCATAAAGCTCGGAGAGGTTCCATTTTTTCCTACTTAATTATGGTAGATTTATGGGAAATTATAGGGCATATTAATTAGAATATTTCTTTTGGAATAGATTTGAATTCCGTAAATTAATATAGTTAATGGACAAAATAGGTTCACTCCGTTTTTGTCTCAAGTTTAGAAAAAGTAAGCGGTTCAAATTTAAATCGTACAACTGTGTTTTATTCCAGTGGCAATCTTTTGTAAATACTCTGGAAAACTAAAGGTTAACTATTTTTTGTATAATAGATTAGATTTCACATTCATAAATCTTCTTTAGCTCTTTATAAGACTTTCCCTGAGGTTAATACAACTACAAATTCTGTATTAAACAAAAGGTGAAATTAAATTTTAGGTCGCAGAAGTTAGTATCAGTTGTTGCTGTTGAGGTTCACCAATCATTGGATCGTTTGTGATTTGGCTATCCAAGGATGAGACATAATCGCCATGATCTCTAAATCCATATAAGACTGCACATTGGTTTTGACGCAACAAATAACTATTGTTAGAGAGACTCATAATGATGAATGCATGTGAACGTTGGTAAAGAGAAAGTGAGAAACAAACGTTTTGAAAACATACCCTGAGACGATACTTGTAGGACACGTAACCAGCTATAGATATGCTTAATTATTTTTTTGGACATTTACCAATACAAGTGTCTTGGTCTTTCATATAGAGACTATTGCCAGATCATTTGCATTCAAAACTTCCCCATTTGTTCTTACACTAGCATCCATCACATTGACAAGCGGATTTCTCCTTACATTCATCAATGTCTAGTATAAAAAAATGAAGCGGTTTAAGAAAAAAATAGATTGGAGAATTTGAAATTTTTAGTGAAGATAGGGTTTCACCTTCATATATAAGACATCCCCTTTGAAACATGGAGGAAACGACATCCGGATGTCTCTGAGTTCTGAATTCAAAATTTTGGAGAAAATCATTAGAAACAATGTCAAGTTTAGATGAGATTTCTTTCTCAAAAAATTAATAATAAATTTAGATGGGATTTTCATTCTTTTATGGCATTATTACTGCTGAAATAAGAAGAAACAAATTGAGTACCACTGACCAAGCAAGCTGAGAGATTTTCACCATTTCTTGTTTCAGACCTGCAGCCTCCTTGATTGATCGAACATCTCGCAGGTCCATAAGCTATTAATGACATTCAAGTAAAGATGACTTCCTTTTTCAAAACCAGAACACAAAATGTTTGTAGTAATTAAAAATACGGTAAGTTGAAGAACATATACGTTCACATGAAGTATAGCCATCTCCTTTATACTGCACACCATTAACAACATGGAATTTACAGACTCTTCCCCTAAATGTGTCCTGATAGAATCCAATATAGGTGAAAAACCCATGAATACTATGAGAAATTTTATTAAATATTCCGATTAAACTAATGTTTTATTGTTATTAGTCAAGTACCTTTGCAAGCTGTTGCATTAGATTTCTTATCGTGCCAACATCCTCCAATTGGCTTCAAGACATTTGTTTGTTTCAATATCTTTTTCGAAAGTGTGAAGCATGTTTCTTGAGTATTCTACTACCACAAGAAGATCAAGTTACTTGAGGAATTGCTTTAACATCCACTTAGGCAGATCCTTGGTTCGGTTCTCGATTTCCTTGAAGCCTGAACATATAGCCTTTAATACCGCATTTCACTCAAAGTTTACTTGAGCAATGAATCAAATTAACAACTTAAGATTCTGTAACATTCCAGTAGCATATTCAAAACAATGAGAAGGAATGAAACAAACATCGGTATTGAGCATTGTTGATGATCAATGTTGGCAAGATTGTGACATCCCCACGGTCTCCTTGTCCTACCTGTAGGTAGGTAAGAAATAATGTTCAAACTCAGTAAACTGGTTTCAAAGATGTTAATTTTAAAAATACGTTTTTGTGGTCTGGACGGAAAAGTGCATTTTTGCGAGTTTAATAAATGAATGGTCCATAATGCATATACTATATAATATTACAGTCTGTAGCAATTTAATTTTGAATTAACAAAATTCTTAATTGATTTTCAAACCGACACGTAAGTAAAATTAACATTTCTTTTACGTGATAACTGAACATGTCATTTTTTTATTTAGTACAAACTATATGTTACAATTTTTTAAATGTTTTTCTATTAGTATATAAGGAGATTAGCACGGTGTTTTTCTTTTTATCGGTGTTGTTCCATATGTATAAACGGTGAATGAAGCCTGGTCTGGCCCTTCTTTTAAAATGGGTCACCAAGGTTAAAATCATTTACTAAGGAGAGGGGTCCGTGGAATCACATCTTGAAGGCCGAAACCCTAACCCTAAACTTATACTATATATTTATAGAGAATGATTTATATCCGTAGGTATCTTACACACACACACACACACAAAGTCAAATCCGCATAATTCAAACGATCATGGTTAGAAGAGAAAGAAGCCAAAGTTCAGACAAAAAGATTAGAGGAGAAAATTATGATTACATGCCGACCGATCTCATTCACGAGATACTCTCAAGATTGTCCGAAAAGTCAACAGCAAGGCTTCGTTGCGTGTCGAAGCTATGGCGGTCTATTATACTTAGCCGTCTACGTCTATTATTCGTACTCGAACGAGCCAACGAGGAGTTGTTCTTTTTCTCGTCGCCTCTTCCTCAGAATCCATATGAAAAGTCTTCATCTCTTGTGGTAACTGCTGATTTTCACATGAAGTTTTCTCCCGACATGTGGCCAGAATTTGGTGGGTTTACCTCTAGTTTGATATATTCCGCTGATCATGGTAAGCGTAAGATATACAATATAAACACAGGACAGTATGTGGCTTTACCTGAACTGAAGAGGTACAGAAAGCACAATAGCTTTTTTGGGTTTGATCCTCTTGACAAGCAATTCAAAGTATTGTTCATGGCTTATCTAACTGGTCCTGATGATCATAGAGTTCTGACATTAGGAACAGGAAAAATGAAGTGGAGAAAGATCAAATGTCCGTTAAGACATGACCCCTTGTGTGATCATTCTATATGCATCAATGGGGTTTTGTATTACATAGGTGAAGAAGATGTAGTAGGTGGTAGTTACTTGATAATCTGCTTTGACGTTAGGTCTGAGACATTCAAGTTTGTTGAAGCAGAATGCTTTCGTGATCCAGAAGCTACTAAACTGATCAACTATAAGGGTAAGTTATGTGGGACAGACTTGACATATAATGACTCTGGTGCCATTGTGTTGTACATGTGGATTCTAGAAGATGTCGAGAGAAAAGAATGGTCGACATATGTGTACACTTTGCCTGTGAACGATATCTGTGAGAAAGTTGTTGTTGTTGGGATGACTAGTACAGGTGAGATTGTTCTTTCGGAGGAGTATACATCCAAACGGTTTTATGTTTTCTACTTCAGTCCCGAAAGAAACACTTTCCAAAGAGTTGAAATCCGAGGTCCTGGAGAATACTGTGAAGCTTTTGAGGATGACTGCAGAGTTTATGCATTTGTAGACTATGTAGCTAATTCTAAGTTTATAACATAACATTCTAGCTAGTTCTGGCTATGAGTGTGACTTCTCAATCACAGGTTTCATGTGAGCTTTTATCACTCTGTTGGCTTTTCAACCTTTTTGTTTCCTGATTCTTATTTACACCTTATTTTGAGAACTCTGCTTGTGTTTTAGTAATCATATTTAAAAGTTTGGGTTTTATGTTTTGCTTTAAACGTCCGTTTGAAATTATAAATTCTCACACATACATTTCCGAGTGACCTTGGAAACAAGCTTTTTTATTTAGAAGAGACCGGTTCTCTAATGTGATAATATATATTCTACTTGTGGGATAAGAGAAAATGATTATTCACTAAACAACGATGTGGTTGTTAAACATCTCTGTATATAAGACTAAACCTCAAACCATGATCTAAATCTTCTCATTTGCTTGAATCTCATGCCATCCTTTTTTAGTATAGTTTTTACGAGTAATACTAATTATATTAATTAAGTAGATAAAAAGATAATGGTAATCAAAGACAGGAAGATGGCTCCGTAAACAGTTCACACCTGAAGAACATGCTTTAGCATTCGACATTCTAGAGTTTTGGAACGGACTGCAAAGATCTGATAGTTATGATCAAAGAGCCAAACGCCTCGTCAAACTTTGCAACTGAACTGGAGATGATAGAAAACTGCAAATATGATTTCCGGACTTTAAGATCACCTACATTCTACAAACACAAAATCAAATCGCAGACTTTATAGCTAGGACTGCGAGGTATTTTTACAGAGAGCTTTGTCTTATTGGCTGTTTTATTCCGGTTTAATTATCCAGACCATCTCTAGTTCAAGTAATAGAATAGTCATTTGATGTCAAAAAAAAAAACAGTTCACACCAAAAAAACTTGGGGATTTAAATCTTAAAAATGCGATTTATTATCAATGATGAAAATTAAGGGGAAAAAGTTTCAAAATCTTTTACTTTTATGCACATAAAACTGGGGATGGACATTCGGGGAACAATCAGATTTTGGTTCGAGTTTAGTCAGGTTTCGAATTCATGAATTTTAACCCTATTCGGACATTATAAAAGTTAGGTTTGTATTAGATTTGGGTTTAGTCGGTCTCGGTTTGGGTTTAGTAATATTTTTCAAAACCGGTTGACCCAATATAATTTTGGGTTTCGAATACTAATTAGGTTTCGGTTTGAAAATTCTTTTTAACTTAGTTAAACCCAAAACCAAATAAAGATCAAAGTGAAACAAAGACCAAAAATTAAAAACTTGAAACTATAAATGAGAAATGCTCTTGTCACAATGTTTTATGGTTCTAGTGTGATTCTCGACAAGTAAAATTAGAGAGTGAAAACAATGAAATTAGAGAACAAAACTTAAAAAATATGTGCAAATACATCATATCTGATAAATCCGAATCAAAAACACATCGAACTATAGAGAAGAAGAAAGAAAACAAATATGAAAATATATTAAACTACATGTTTGAGTTCATTATTAATGTAAAAGTTATTTATTTTAGGTACTTAATTAAATCTTAGAGTTATGAGTACTTATTCGAAATTGAGTTCGAAATTGGTAGAAGTATTTTTTAGAACATTAAATTTTCTGGACTTTCCGGATATCCATTTGAAATCAGTTCGAATAAAACTCATAATCTAAAATACCTTAAAACAAGTCTCATTCAGTATATATGGCCTCGATTGGTACAGTTGATGAATAAGCAGTAGCAATATTCCGCAGAAGCTGTATGATGTAGAAGATGTATACTTTTATTAAAGTTTTTAATAAGATGAATGGTAGAGTAATAACAGTATATAATTTTAATTTTTTTATAAAGTTAGCATATAATATATTTATTTAAAATTATTATATATTAAATAATATATATACGTATATATATATATATTAATAATATATTTGTTATTAGAAACTATGAATCTTATTTAATTATATAAATTAAATTTTAAATATGAAATATTATTATCTAAAAATAAATGTAAAATATATGACATATGATTTATTTATTTCTAAATAATATAGATATGTTTATTTTATAATATATAATATATAAATATATAATATGTTACGTTATGTTTTTTTGAAAATAATGAATGATATGTGTAATTATATAAATTATAATATTATAATATAAAAAAATGAAATATTGTTCTTTTAAATAGGATAGAATATTTATTCTCAATTTTTATTTCTAAAATATTTTTTATTATAAACATAATTTTTATATTATTAAATAAAAATACTAAATTATATATAATTATTTTTAAAGTTTTATATATTATAAATGCAAATGCTCTACCAAAAACTTCATATAAAATCATTAAGCAAAAGCATTTAGAGAACATTAGCATCTTGTAAATGCTATTCTAAATGCTTTTGTATTAAATATTGATTGGATAATAATGTGCTTATACTTATCCTCTACCATGTCGGATTCAATTCGGTTCAGATACATTTTTATCATGCCGAAATCGGTTCAAAGTTTTCGGATTTGGTTTATTTTGCCTAACCCTGAATAAAACTGTAAGAGGTCAATATTTATGCAGCTCATTGCTAATCAAACCATCACCAGACAAATCATAAAACAGTATAACTATCAGTTGTAAAATGAATGTGATAGTTCTCACTAAAAAGGTTGTAAAAATACAGAAGTAGAAAGAGACAAATACAACGACGTTCAAGCATAACAATTTATTCACCACGTACAATTTCAAGAATGTTCAAACTTCTGCTACAAAGTACCAATAAGAATTCACAACAAAAATCGTTTATTGGAAGAAAAAAATTCAGAAAAGCCAATTAATACTGATGTTACCAAGCCATATCAAAAGAGGGAACTGGACCAAGGCCAAAAACAGCAGGAGGTAATGATGTCTGCTCGAATCATAACTTCTTACCTCAGCAAACAGAACACGTTTCATAGTCTTCACCAAGAAAACCCCAGTGCATAAACACGTCCATGGCATCAAAGCGTAATACGAGTATCCCCACATGATCTTAGCAAAACCCGCAAGACACAGACCAGCAAAAGCATAGCCTCCATAAGCCACAATGTCTAGCAAAGGCGCCTCAGCGCTACCAAGTGACAGAAGCGTTACTTTCAGGAGCATCACTTGCAAAAACCAACCGACCAATCCTTTCACAAACAGCCAATTCAAAGCTTCCGGTGAAAACCTACAGGAATTAAGGTTAAACAATCTTCAGAGTCCACATCAATCATCAAACCACAAAGAGAAGAAGCATAGGGGGGGGATAAGAACTTACTTTCCGTTAAGTCCCAAAGAAAGACCAGCAAGAACAAGGTATGTACCAAATGCCATAAAGGGAATGTACAAGTCAGGCGCATTGATATCATAGATGGGAGGCTTGTATGAGAGCCTACCCCCAACTGGTTCAGAGATTCTGGCCCAGTGTCCCTGATCGTTTGAAGCATAAGAACCCAACCCACACTAGTTTATAAATCAACGGCTGGTCTCAAAGAGAAGGAGAAAAGAGAAGACAAGCTTTACCCGGTGAAGGAAAGGAAAGAGCACAACCTTGAGTTTGTTCCTAACATATTGATCATTCACTTGGAAGTAGTATTGGGGATCAGAGAAGTAACGAGTAATCTGTTCCATTTATCATCAAGAAGAATTAAAACAAGTTCAAAAGTGATGTTAAGTACCAAAGACTTACATTGCTCTGCACATACTCAGAGCTTGATCCTAGAATCCTCTCCCCGTAAGCACCCAACCCGCCACGGATAAATCCAGAGGCAGGTCCGGTGAAGGGATTCCCAAAGGGACCGGGCTGAGGGTTTCCAGGAGGTCTCGGCATCCCTGGTTGAGGTCCCATGTTGTTATTATTGTACATCTCTCTGCCTATCAAAACCATTACCAATCAACTCAAATCTTATATCTCAAAAAAAGACTAACATTGCTTCAACAAAACTCTCTTTTAACTTTCAGATTTCAACAATCACCAGATCCTTATATCGATCGCAGTCATAGTCTCGATTTGTAACGAGTTTCGATTCATAACCAATCCAACCTAGATCTACAACAATTTCAACAGGATAAATACATATGACCTCATCACACAATCTCAAGAGCTTTGGAGTTCAACAACGCAAGCAATCCGTGCTAAATCCATCGAACCAAATAAAAAGAGAACTCACATGACTAAGAAGTTTCACAACAGATCCACACCAAAGCAAGAAAACTAACCCGAAGAAGCGTAATGAAAACTTCGAATCTAAAGTTTGAGCTTCCTTGCACGGGAAACAATGGAGACTCCGAGAAATCAAACCGCCTGGTCGAAGAAGAAGAAGAAGAAGGCCTATGAAATGTATTCTTAATTTGGGCCTATGAATAATGCTAATGGGCCTTGTATATGGTTAATGGGCCTGTAATATTTCTAATGGGCCCCTGCTAAGGGGAGAATATCGCTACTCTTGTGACCCACCCAATCAAAACAGAATCAAATGCTAGTATAGACCACTTGGGGTCCAAAAAATCTGGATTAGACCCATCTCTTTTCCTTTTTATTTTGCATTTAAATTTAAATAGAAATCTAAGTAAAATTACTAAAAAATCTAAGGACTTAAACATATTTACTAAGTTGTGCCATTTTTATCCGACCCAGAATCCGATCCACCCGAAACCCGACCCACCCGAAACCCGACCCAATTAACCCTAAATCTTCTTCTTCTTCTTCTTCTTCTCCCCATTTCTTCTTCATCAATGGTTCTTGGTCTTTAAAATCAAATCAAAAAATTTCTTCAACTATCCGGCAATTTTCTCTTTTATTTCTCAAATTGATCAATCCATAGTCATATTTAATCAATTATAACTTACCCAGAATCAAATTTCATGTTTTACGTATTAGATTCAAAATAAAGAAGAACGTGGAGTATTACTAGTACAACTAGTACAATTCGAATTAGTACAACTGGTACAACTAAAACAAGTATAACTAGTACAAATGGTTTGAGTATAACCGATATAACTGGTACAAATACAACGCGTATAACTAGTACAAATTTACAATTGATATGGTGATATTTGGTTTTTGTTCTCAGCGTTTTAATGATGCTATAGAAGATGATGATGCAGAACTAATGAAAATATTGGTCTAATCATCATGCCTATATGTGTCAACATATGTTAAAAGTTTGTTTTCTATAATATTTAATTTAGATAATGATTTTATTTTACTAGTTGTACTATTTTTTAAAAAAATACATCTTCACTTTTAGCTCTCGAAGCCTAAAAAACCAACTGCAAAGCTTAGAAAAAGTTATAGTAGGTTCAGATATGTTTTGTAATATCCTATAAGACAGCTAGAATAAGTATATCCTGTATAATTAGTAAAACTGAAAAGCGTAAAACTAGTACAACTCTGTAACTAATATGGTTATATTGGTTTTTCAGCGTATGAATGATGCGAGAAAAGATAATTATGTATAACAAATGAGATAAGTTATTCTAATCTTTCCTCTCATGCATGTATCAAAATACGTGAATATTTTGTTGTATATAATATTCATTTAGATAGTAATTTATTTAATTGGTTGTACTACTTGTACAAGTTGTAGTGTGGGGTCTGAAAAATTGCAATATAAGAAGATTTAAAAGAGTATACTGCGAAAATGATATAGAAACCCTCACGGATTTGAAAGTGATGTATAGGCTTCATGTTTGGTGTTTATACTATGATAATAATAGTTCAACTTGTGCATCTGGTTTAACTATAATAGTAGTACCAATGTTTCGATATTACATATCGATGTTAGTTCTATTTTTGTATTTGACTTCAAATAGTTTTTATTCTAGTTGTACCAGTTGTACTATTTACGAAAAAAATTATCTTCATTTTTTTGCTTTCCAAGCCAAAGAAGTCAACTGTCGAACTGAAAAATGTTATAGTAGAAAAAGATTGGAAGAGTATACTCCAAAATATGATACAAAAGCCATCATGAGTTTAAAATGATACATAAGCATTCATGCTTGGTGTTTGAACTATGATAATAATAGTCATTAGTGGCGGATTTAGAAAATTGTAAACACTATTAAAAAATCATGTATTTAGATACAACTAGTACAACTACTTGATTTAGTAATCAACCATAATATTTAAAACATGATACACGTTTAAAACATGATGCATAATACAAAATGAAATAACATAGTTGTACTAGTATTCGAGTTGTACCGGTTTGTACATAGTTATACTAGCTTTTGAGTTGTACCGATTTGTACATAGTTATAGTAGTTTTTCAGTTGTACCGGTTTGTACATAGTTGTACTTTGGCAGTGAAATCGAAAATTATTAGTTATACCACATAAAATTTAAACTTACCTCAGTTGTACCACTTCTTTATGTGTACATGCATTTGCCCCAATAAAATTAAATCATCAATTTTGTTAAAATATATTTCATGTATGTTTTCCAAAAATTATGTGGACAAAGAAGTTAACAAACCTTAAAAGTATAAGATAAAACATGCAAACATATGTGATTGTGTTATAATTGCCAAAAAAAAAACAAAAACAAATTACAAATAAAAAGGAACCTATCTAAACACTTACCAATTTGGACAGTTGATTGTTTTTTTATATGTACTACCCAATGGAATATTTAAATTTTAGAACCTGAATAGTTGTCCTAGTTATACTAGTATTACTGATGTGTTCAACCACAATAATTAAAATATGATACACATTTAAAACGTGGTGAACATTTAAAACAATATTAAATAAAATAACAAGTAGTTGTACTAATTTTTTAGTTGTACATTCTGTACATAGTTGTACTAGTTTGTGAGTTGTACTCGTTTGTGCATAGTTATACTTTTGACGGTGAAATCGAAAAATATTAGTTGTACCACATAATAAATATATTTACCTCAGTTGTACCACTTATTTATATGTACACAGCTTTGCCAAGTTACAATGAAATCATCAATTCCATAAAACTACATTTAATGTATGTTTTTCATAAATTATGTAGACAAACAAGTTAACAAACCTTAAAAGTATAAGGTAGATCATGTAAACTTATGTTTGGTGTAAGAATTGCCAAAAACAAATAAAAAAGAAACAAAAATCATTAAAAATATGGAATCTATCTAAACACTTATTAGTTTGGCCATTTGATTGTTTTCCATATGGAATACCGAATTGATTTTGTCAATTTCTGGGATGTCAAAGTTGTATCAGTTGTACCAGTAATACTCGTTTAATATTTAATAGATTTTATACCAAATGCTTTATATGTTTAGTTTCAGGAGTTGTACCAATATTTTCACATTATAACTTTGTAAAAATATTTTTGATTTTTATTTTTGATAATAGTATGGTCAATCTAATTAACAAACCTTAAAACTATAAAGTATTTTATGTAAAATTGATAGTGTAATTTGATAATTTAACAAAAATTAAAGAACCTAAGAAAAATAGATGAAATTTTACCATCATATGTAAAACATGATTTACTAGTTGTGTTAACTATAGTAATTACAAATTGTACACGGATTATAATATTTATATATCTGTTAAATTATTTTTAACATGTTTAGTTATACGAGTTATACTAGTTATACTGAGTCGAATGAGATAATAAAATTAAAAAAAACTGTATGACTGTGAGTTATTTATGTGGTTGAGATTAAAGAGAGAGATGAGAGAGAATGAGAGATCTGTGGAAACGTGAGGTCATGATTAAAACATAGAAAATATGATATTGTATAATCTAATGGCTCATATTGTCCATTCATTAAGGACAATATGGTAGTTTACAACTATTTGGTCCATATAGATTTTTTTAGGATGCTGCAGAATACTTTTTGTCCATCTAGTCCATATGAGATTTTGGTCCATCAAAACACCTCAATTAGGTTTAGACGATATAAGAAGCAACCCGACAACCCCTTTGTCCGTTGAAAACCTAAGATAACTTGAATACAAGCAAGGATGGCGAAATCGATGAGATGCAAGAGGGTGAAGCGATTGAGAGCTATAAGAAGAGAAATTGTGGAGAAGGAATCATTCACCCTCACCAGAGAAGATGCCAAATCCGCCGCCATAGAAGCCGCACTCGCCGCCCCTAAACTACCGGTTCGTCTACCACCACCTTCTCCCTTCATGGAAGTTGCTGCGGCTCCTCTCACCTCCGAGTCTGCCTCTGCCTCCGTGACTATCTCCAAAGACATTGGTATGTTTCGATTTCTCCATGTCGAAACAAACATTTTGACTTGATATTGCCTCTGATTAAGTGTCGGTTAATTTGGGATATGTTCTGTTTTGAATATTTATTGTTGTTTGCAGATGTGGAAATGGACGATGAGAAGCATAACAAGTTTCTTAAACCTATCGGGAGGAAGTTGAAGAAGAAGCTCAAGTTGGGGATGAAGAATCGTCGCAGTAAGGGTGTGCTTCGTGGCAAGCGTGTCTAAAGTTCCCTAGTTGGTTTCTTCACTTCTTGTTCTGTTTAACCTCCCATATCTATGTTCCCTCTAGATTCCGTAATTGTCTTAGAGAGTGTCTTACTTCGTACTACTGTTATTTTGTGGGGGAGCTTCAGTATTGTAGAGAACCTGAAATATGTGATTTTGAACCTAATTAGAAGTCTGATTACGCCTCCAGTGTTTCATTTTCTTTCTCCAAAAGCTATCATCACAGCTATTTACTTGACTGTATAGCCCAACATTTTAGGATTTAATGAAATATTATTAACCATAATAATCATGAATTGTCTTGATCAGATATTATAGGAAATGTACATATAAATACTTTAGTTTCAGCCAAATGTATAGGAAAACTTGTAAGCTATTACAAAATATATTTTTTCAATTTTCAGCATAAATCAAGATTCACATTTTTGTTGTTGTTCAGACAACGAGTAACAAAATTACACTTTAAACCAAACAAGAACTCATTAAAAAAAAAGATTCTTTTATAAACTCTTCACCAATTTTTCCAATCAGTAAGGTCTGGAATTAGATTTGCTGCAAACCCTCCTGATCTCTCCAGTACGATCTTCAGCAGTAATGACACCAACATTAACCAGCTTAGCCATCGACACAGCAAACTGATGTCTGAACATCTGAGCCGGCTGCTCCGCGAAGGCCTTTACCAGCGGAGCGGTCCTCGGGTCCTTCACAAGCTCCTGATCGGTGGTCAAGACTCCCATATTCTTCTGAAGATTGATGTAGTACTGATTATCGAATACCACTGGAGTCTCCACGTCTAGGTAAACCGTCTCTGAGGCCCATCGACACTTGCGCCTCAAGTAATCTGCGAATTTGGGATCGATGGACGGATCAGTTCCATGGGTTGCGTTGAAGTTGTAAAGCCTTGACTGGATGGTTCCACAGTAAGCTTTCCCGATGGTGTGGGCCCCGGAAAGGACGACAAGGTCGAGGACGTTGAGACCGTAAGACTGAAACGTCTCGAGAAGACCAGTGATGTCACGGCGGCCTGAAGGGACTTTCTCGGCGTCTCTAGCGTATGAATTTTTAGAGTCACGACGTCCGTAGGCGTTAGGCCAGTAAGGACCACCGAGTTGGTAGGTGGCGGAGCGGCTAGCTGCCGCTAGGATGTCGGCGCATGAGACTAATTTGGGGCAGGCTTTCTCCATCTCGGACTTGATATCGTCGATTAGCTCGAAGCCTCTTAAGGTTTTGCTCGCCGGAGATCTTCTCTCTGATCCTTCGTGGTCTAGAAGAACCGACGCATCACATCCCTGAAAGTTGCTACACATTCACAAAAGTTTGTCATCTTCCCATTTCAAATGTATTTATATATGTGTACACACAACAATACGTGACCTACGATCATCTATACCTCAAAATGAAATGAAATTTGTTACAATAAGGATTCCATGTAAATCAAGTTTTTCGATTAGGTAGTTTCATTATATTTCATAGTATATTATTCTATGGGAATACGTGTTAACAACAAAAACTCTAATAGTCATTAGAAGAACGCATCAATTCAGGTCAGTTTTCAAAACAATGTAAACAATACATCATATACATGAACCAAAATCATTTGATATGATACAGCTAATATAAATACTACGCAATTGAAATATTTAAGAAAAAAAAAAGATATAGTTGCAATACCGTGACGCCGCAATCGTGGAAGAGAAGGCGGAGGAGGGCAGGACCAAGGGAAGGATCAGTCTTTGTCCATTCCCTGACTTTGGTATCAACGATTTTCTCAAAGTTTGGGCAACTCTTATCATAATAATTCAACGATAATAGATTGTCCAGAGGAAACCATGACTTCGTGTCATCATCCTCCTCCTCTTTGTGTCCGTATCCACCGGCTGATACTGGCCAGGCCACGAAAACCACGACTAAGATGACAGCTGAGACCACGGCCAACTTCATTGTGTTGTTGCCTTTTTATTTTCTATCTTTTCCAATTTAATCGATTTTGAATTTCTTTGGGACCGAGTGTGAGAGTAATTTATATTGGGTTTAACGTGGGAGGCACAACTTTATTTTGATAATACAAATGATTTGCTAACTTGCTTACATGTCGGGCAGAATAATATATGATTTGTTTATATAAGAAAACATAAGAAAATTTATATTATTTGGATTAGATTATTATTTTATTTTTTCGTCAACTTGGATTGGGGCATTTTATTGTGTCATTTGTCGGTTATGGTACTATTATTTATCTATTTCAGTCCATAACACACATTCATATCTTCAAACCCCGAATTGTGACATGGTAGTGACTAGTGATATTTTATCGAGTAAAAATCTATGAAGTAAAACGGCTAGTTTTAAAATTAACAATTTTATTTGTACATTTCATATATGGGCTGAATAAACCTAAACTATCGACTTCCGTGGTAAGAGGATTCATTAACGACTCACGTCTATGAAGCCCTACTAAAATTAAAATCCCCTATATATTAATCCTGGAACATTACAACATGTTTTGTAACCACGTGTCATCACTAGGATGATTCTCAGAAATCCTTAGAAAATATGTTGGTCCATATTAATATATATTATACTTTTTATTAAACTAATTATCATATTAATTAATAGTCTTAAATTATTTCCTTAAATAAAAGCTACGTAAGTTTATTTCCTTAAATAAAAGCTACGAAAATTACCTAATATGATTAACGTATATATGATAATTAATGATTACAAATCAAAATATTTGATAAAAAAATTTATATCCTCTACATTTTATTTTAATTAATATTATAAAAAATCACTTAAACATATTTTAAAAAAATAGATTTTTCATATATGTTATATTTTAAATTTTTTAAAACGTCTATAAATTACCAAAAATTGTAAGATGCTATTAATATGATATTTTTTAGAACGGAACCTGATCAGAAACGAAATATTTTGGATATCGAATATATCGAAACCAGATTTATATACTTAAATATATTAATTATTTTTAGAATTTAATATCTAAAAGAATATACAAAATATATAAAATGTTATTAAGTTGTCCAAAATACTTGAAAATATTTACAAATAGTTAAAAATACATGATTAAAATTGTTAAATGATATTCAAAATACCAATACTTCAAATATCTATTGATTTCTTATCCGAATATTGAAGCTAACCAAATTTTATGTTAAGTTTAAGTATTTTAGCTTGCATTATACACATTTATATGTTATAAATAATTTTTTATTTTTATATTTTGAGAAATTTAAAGTATATACGAAATTTTTTTTTTTAAATAAAATGAGTTATCTGAGTCCAAACCCAAACCGAACCCGCAGATCCAAACCGGATCGAACTCACAAAAAATCGAAACATAACTGAACCGAACCAAACCAAACTGAACCAAATGGTATCCGAATGTTCACCCCAAATCAAATGTAAAAAAAAATCTTGATAACAAGATGCATTCTAATTGTAATATTTCAATATAACATATTTTAAAAAACTCACTCCGCGCATGGCGCGGATTATCATCTAGTCTATTATTATAAAGTAAGGATGTTTCTCTCCTGCTGACACGTAGGATGCCATGTCACTAATTCAGTCGTCCAGCATCTGACACGTGTCATCTTTAATGAAACGCAGCGTTCGTTTTTTTTGGTTTCGTTCGGGCTTCGCTTGAGATTGGTGTCACGCTCTGTTTTGAGGCGCAGTGACCACCTAACTATACGCGAAACCCTAATCTGTGTTCATCAACACGATTGTGTTCTTCGTTTCACTTCGATCTGGTGGAGCTGTGACGATCCGTTTCTGTAACGGAAGGCGTTGTGTTTCTACGTCTTTAATCACATTAGTTCGTAAACCCATGACGAGATTTTCAATCGCGTTGTTCCGTCGGCGAAGTCGGATATAAATTGGTTAGTATCTCTCTTCTGCGAATCGATCGTTGCTACTCATCTCACTCATATTCGAATCTAAATACTCATCTCTCTTAATGTTTAAGCTAACTCCAAGGTTTTTCGACTTGAAATTGGAGTGGTGCTCATCCGTTGTCGAGGAGAAACCGTAATATTTCTGGGGAAGAAATGAAGGAGTTTGTCAACAACTAAAGATTATTTCTTTCTTGAGCGATGACTTCTATATCTCAAGAGAGGTTTGTCGTCAAGAAAAAACATAATCTGACTGAGACTGGAGATTCCGATGCAACGCTGAAAGAAAGATTGTATAGTTGCTTCCTGGGTATTTGTCTTCCCTTAGGAGCCCACGAAGAATATGGGACCAGGATCCGACTCTGCTTTTAGATCTGCTTCAGAGTATTTCATGAAGTCTGACACATTGGCATGTAGTTTTTGTTTTTTCTCCGTTTCGAGAAACATTAACCCTTTGTTTGTTGACCAATGGTATCTTTGATATTCTGTAGAACTATCAAAAGAGATGGAAACTACTTCGTTAAGACAACATAGTAGCCCTTCTGTGTCCAATAGCGGCCACAACTTCATCACCATTGAGATATCAGTACTTCAAGTTTATGATGTAGATAGAAGAGGTTAGTAGTATACAAAAATTTTAGCCACCTTTTTGACCTTAATAGTGCTTCTATGCAAAAGTCTTTGTCATTGAAAAACAGAGCTGAATTATATGGTTGCTTTCTTTTTTGTTTTTGGTTATAACAGAGCTCCCATGAAGAGAGCCAACCAGAACCGTCTCTTCTCTCTGCGGCCTCACCATCTCACTTATATCTAGAACCAATGAATACACATTAGTTTTTAAGCCGCCCTTGGTCGATATGAAATTATTTCAGCAAGAGGTATGAGTGTTTTTTCTTTCTTAAAACTATACTTACTACTGAACTTAGGAGTTAGAACTCTTCAATTAGTTATTAGCTGATATTGACTCATCTCCAACAAAAATCAGGTGAAGCAAAGAGACAGACTTCGTAACCAATTTGAAGAAAAAAAACCATCCTATGAAAAAAAAGTCTATAAGTGCATTAAAGTGGTTTTGGATGCCTGAAGTGTTGTACATGAAAACAGAAATTTCCAACCAGGTTTTCAACCCGGCTTTTCATCAATATACCATTTTATCCTACTCAGCTTTGTTCTGTTGACCATTCATGAGCTCCTCTTTGACTCCATCAATGAACTCATCTTTGAGTTCTACAAGTTTCTTCAGTGAGTCTCATTTTGTTAAACCAAGAACCCAAGTCTTCTCATTCAAAAATAAAAAAAGTCTTCTCATTCAGTGGCGAGAGCATCGGCCACGAGGCTAATAAAGAGGTTTAATGTCGTCTCTTCCCGTTGTAATTTGATATCAGGTGAATAACCTGACAAAATAATATTTAAAAATTAACACCAGCAGTTTAAACAAATATCCACGCCACAAACAAATATACAAACATATTCACTCTGTCGTTTTTAAAGAAAAAATTATATTCACTCTGTCGCTGAAAAATGGATTGACATTTATGATATTACAGAACGCAAAAACACAGAAGGTTTAAATAAAAATTAGAAATTCTTCACCGGAAGACGGTCCGTGATTGACCATGATAATGCATATGTAAGTTGTCGAGGTTTACAGTTTGTGAGCTCTTTAGAGTTTGGCTAGAGTCTGATTGTGGGGTTCCCACGAAACAGTTTCAAATCATACTTATAAGAATTTGGATCTAACTTAAGATTCTCTTGGGTGAATAAACAACTTCTAATTATGTTATTGATACTTGAACAGTAGGAACAAGAGTGCTGTAAATGTATATGTTGTGTAGTTTCAGTGCATAAAGGATTTGGATTCAAGTATGTAGACTTCATAAAAAATTGGAACGGGTCCAAATTTTTGATATTGGTAAACGAAAGAAGGAGATAATGACCGTTGGGGTAGTGGTGGACTAGACTAAGATTACTGAAATGAGAGAGCAGAAGAAGGATTTGATAAATAAGGTACATGATTCATTTCATAAACACATTTCTATGCTACAGATGTTGGAATACGCTTCATTTGTTGTGAGGGTTTACAGGAATCTACGGCTGGGTCTGGATTGGTATAAAATACTGTTTTTTAATCAATAGAACATTATCCATTTACTTACGGAGCAATGCAAATGTGATATCTAGAGTTCTTGGGTTTTTAATTAGACATTTTATATGTACCCTTTCTAAAAAAACATGTATATACATGTACATGTATAAAGAGTAACGATAGTTTCATATTATTTATCTATCTATCTTAAGATATTTTTAGTTTATAATGAAAGGAAAAATAATATTATTTTTACAATTTATAATAGTTAGACAAGTGTACTTCCTAAAATGAACAGTGAAAAATGTTGTAAAAGTTATGAACTTAAGTATTATTTTTAATTAAAATAAATTAGACATTTAAAACTATTTGCATTATTTGTTTTTTAATCGTCTGCCCGCCTGTAGGGCGGGTTTACCCTAGTTATTAGTAAAATAAGCTGCAATGAACCTTTTGGGGGGGGGGGGGAAATAGTTATCTCCTATACATTTGTGAAAGTGATTTTGACATATATAATCAATACATCCAATTTTAACAAAAAATACTAGATAATAATTCGCACTCTGCGCGGGGTGAAATTCTTTTTATAAAAACTTAAATTTTATTTCATAATTGAATTATTTCTCTAATATTTTTTGTGGTCAAAATTAAATCAATAATTGTTTGGTATAGCGCATTTGGTTCTTGGTTTCGGTTTGGTTATTTCGGTTGAGGTTGAGGTTTAGGATCCGTTCGAATATTTATAAAATTTGGTGTGGTTATTGAATTTACGTTCAGTTCAAGTAACAAAGTTGAGAATTGGCTAATATCCGAAGTAATTTCTGATCACATATTGTTTCGGTTTGGTTCCAGTTTTTATTAATTCGGGTAAAAAAACAAAAAAAAAACTGGTTTTTGCTTAATTATCATTTTTTAGATTTCGGATAAAACTTTGAATAATTAAGATAATTTTAAATATTTCAGATACAATTATTTTTGTAATTCTTTTTGGTATTTCAATTTAAAAGTAATATTTAAAAATTATATGATTATCTTTATAAGTATATAAACTATATTATAGAAATTTGGGTATCCATACGGTTCTCGGTTCAATTTTGATTTTCTGGTTTTTCGGTTCGGTTCTGGTTAATGTGATTGTTTAAAGTTTTTAACAATATAAATTAAACTAAAATGATGGAGGATAAAAAATTAATACAAATCATTATTATTCAACATCATTAATTATTATATATATGGTAACCATATAAGGGTAAATCCGTAGTTTTTATTTAAAGAAAGAATGAATAATATATTTATGTATTAATAATTAATGTGTTAATAATTAATTTAATGAAAATATAATATATATTTAGATGGACCAACCTTTTTTCTAATGATTCTCAAAATCAATATGGTGAAGACACGTGGTTACACTTAAAAGTTGCAATGCTCCTGAATTAATATATAAGGGATGACATAATTTACAAAAATATAACATGGCATTAACTTAATTAAGTGACATGTGCAAATTTCTTTATAAAACTTTATAATTTTGGTAAGATTTTTTTTTAAATATGGCAATGGTAATAAATTCATATATCATCATTAATATTAACTTTCTATATAAATATTTATTTTTGGCATAGTTATGAAAATATGTTAATAACTCATATATTTCTTTTTAATATTAAAAATTATAAATATATTTCTTTTTGATATTAAAATTTTAGAAATATTATTTAGATTTATATTTTGAAAATTATATATCTAAAAAGTTTTCTCTTAATTTTATAGAATTTGATTTAATATACTTTAACCAAAAAAAATACTTCCAAGATTATAATTTGAAATATATACATAAATATTATTAAATTAAAGATTAAATAAAATTTTATTCTTTGTATCTTAGTTTCTACATATAATTATAATTACAATTTATTTTAAATATAAATTAAATTTTAAATTTTTATTTTTGCATATGATACATGAAAACACCTAGTTTAAACTTTAAATGAATAATTCGAGTAAGGAAGTGGAAAAAAATATAAAGACTGCAGGGTTCCCACTCGCCAACGGCTAAATGATCAAACGGCTCATTTTGATAAAGTTAAAAAGTATATTGATATACTAAATTGATATACTAAAACATCAACTATTTTGAAACATCAAAAAGTACTAATTAAATGCGTTTACTAAAAAGCGCGACATCTGTGTATAATCACCATTTATAATACATAGTTCGAAACCGAAACTATAGCTTTTAAAATTCTTTACCATTTTCACTTTTGCGGCCACAGAAGTTTTTCTTTCTTGGGAACCTCAACATCTATCCTCCTCTGTTTTTACACCTCATTTTTTAATTAACTTATATTACGGACACGTTCCGAAGTTTAAGGGACAAAACAGATCAATTTTAGGATTCACAACATTTCAGCGGTGGAGACAATAAGTTAAAACAAAAACCAATTTTAAAAAAGTCTTACTACTAAACAGATAAGCAAATTACTGTTCCATTGGTTTTGTTTCTCCCTTCTTCATCGTTTCGCCACCGCTTCTTCTGTTCTTCTGTTTCTTTTCTCTGTTTTTACGAGAAAATTCTGTGTCTTCACCAAATCCAAAACGATTTCCTCTTTCTTTATTCTTACTTCTTGTAGAGACATAAAAAGAAACAGAGCTCTTCTGTAACCCCTTCCATTAATTAAAGAAAAGACTCAAAATGAGTATTTGATATTGTGCTCGTCGATTCGTTAAAAAAATGGCATCTTCTCAGGTGGAGATTCCGTCTCCGTCTCAAAGCTTCGGCTTTATCCTTAGAGATCGTAATCAAAACCGCGTCGTTTACAAGAAAGCTCAGGTGAAAGACAACCATCATCATCATCATCACGAGAACCTGGTCGATTCTTGGATCCAAACTCTTAATAAAAAGAAGGATGTTATTGCTGCTAGGTCAACAGAGAAGAAGCCAGCTGTTCTAAAATCATCCCCGGTGGAAACTGTGAAGGAGATCAAACCCGACGAATCGAACAAAAACAACGGAGCTTCTTCTCTTGTACAGATATGGGAGGCGAGGTTGCTGAACCGAACCAGCGGTGGGAACTCCCCTAGTCACAACCAATCATCGCCGCCCGTTAATAGTAGCCGGAGCGATTCAGGAGTCAGCGTTCAAGATTCCCGTTCTTCAGAATCTCCACCTATCGACAACAACGGAGATTCCGAAGCTGAGGTTAGCGATGATGCGGAGACTGAATCTTCTAGGTCACACGGCGGTTCGGTTTCAGATTCCTGTCGTGTCGCCGACTTGATTCGGAGGCTAAGCAACGAAGCGAAGCTTGTCTCAGGGGGTGGACTCTCGACTATCAGGACGCCGAGACCTTGCATTTCGTCTTGGTCATCTTCGGAGAAAACGGTGGTAACACCGAGAATCCGTGGACGGCAAGCGTTTACCGATCTGCTTATGCAGATGGAACGCGATCGCCACCGCGAGTTGGATTCGCTTGTTGAACGCAACGCTGTTTCTAGGTTTACTCAACGTGGCCGCCTCCAGGTTATTTATATTTTCAATTTTTATGATTTTTTTTTTGTTACAATGTCATCATCTCATATATATATGTGAAAATTTTTAAAACCCAGTCAATGCTAAGGCTAAGGAACCTGAAACGCTGTCAAGCGGTTCAAGATCAGAACCGATCTAACTCAAAATTAACTGGATTAAACCGTGTCGGATCTGGTGGCTCTTCAGTTCTGCATTTAAGGTCTTTTATTCTCAGAAACTATGTTGTTGAGTTTTAATTCTCAGCTTTTTCTTCTTCTGATCGTCAATCTTTGAACAGGGAGAGATTCCATGCTGATGCAGATAAGAGGAAGGATCATAATCTTATGAACAAGAAAACCGAAGTAACTGCTGATAACAAGACAATTAAAAACGGCGGTCTTACCCTGGAGGCCTTTTTCAAAGAGAGGTTGAGTCTCCCTAACCCTAAGATAGCGGAAGCAACGTTACGTAAGGAAGAAGAAGAAACCCTAAATGTGACAGTTGGATCAAAAATGAATTGCCTTGACGTGCAAGAAACCAGAGAAGAAGTTTTCACTGACGAAGATTCTGACGAGAAAGAAGATGAGAAGAAAACCCCTAGTAGTGCCTGCATAAACCAAGAAACTCAAAAACAAGATGTGGTGCATGAGAGTATGGAGATAGATCACTGCCTTGAGCAACAAGAAACGTCTTACTTGAATGGATGGGAAGACGAAGAAGAGTACGAAGATGAGCGATCTTACTACGGAGAAACCAACAATGACTGGCTTAACGAAATATCTCGGCCGAGAAGTTACTGGGAGGAACTGAGGAAGACGCGGTACCTGGAAGTTATGAACACTCGGTCTGAGAAAGAGGACATACGTAGACTCCTTGAGCGGTAAGTAACATCAAAATCAATAAAAATCCGTTTTATTATTTGTTATTAACTGAGAAAATATGTGGTTTGCGGTATTATTACAGAGGACCGGTAACAGACTTTCTCCAGAGCGGGTTAAGAGATCAGATCGATAGGCTTATGATGTCTCGTGTGCAGACACATTCGAAAAAACATTCCGAAAAATGGGAATTGCAACAAGAAGAAGAGGAAGAACATAGAAATGAAAATGTGGAGGAAACTGAAGAAGAAGAAGAAGAAGAAGAAGAAGAGCAATTTACTGAAGGTGAAGAGCAAGACGATGGAGATGATTCGTCTTCTTCGCCCATCTTTGCATCGTCTCCTGCAGGATCATGGAGTTGTCAAGACACTGAAGTAAATTCCACTCCTGTCTTGTCTGTTCACAATCCTCCTTCAACTGTAAGTCTTTCAAACCTCTTTGCTATTGCATAGCAAAATGTTTGATTAAACAAACGCTTAAAAACGTTTTCAGGAAATGGAGCTGATAAGCGATATGAGATCACAGATCCAACAACTTCAACAAGAAATGTCGTTACTACGAGACTCTGTCAAAACATGTTTGAGTGCTAACACGAGCTTGCAACAGTCGGTTCACCGAGAAAACCCAATGAAACGCAAATGCTGCGTCTGCGACGAAACGCAGGTCGAGGCGGTTTTGTACAGGTGCGGACATATGTGCACGTGCTTGAAATGTGCCAATGAACTACACTGGAGTGGAGGGAAATGCCCGATTTGCAGAGCTCAGATTATGGACGTTGTTCGTGTCTTCTTCGATACAAGAAACTGATATAAAACCCGCATGTCGAGTTTCACTAACCTAGAACACTTTCTGTTTTTTCTTATCGCATGACGTTGTTCTTAATGCTGTCTCGTAACGTTTCCAATTATTGTATAACGAAAGGATTTGTCCCGTTTAATGAAGTTCTCTACACCTCCAGTCTCCTAAGAAGTAACCAGATAAGCCCTAGAAACTTGATATGAAAGTCAGAAACAGAGCTTGGATGAAAACATGAAACTTTTGATTATCACAAATGTCTTCATCCATTTTGATTTCTTAAACATTCAACCATCTCTCTTCATAGATATTTACACACTATCTGTACCGCCCAAAGCTGAATCGGCCTGCGAGAGCTCCAAATCATTGATTTTGCGGAGGTTCTAACAAAAATAACTTAATCTTGAAATTCTTTCTTGATAAAAATACAAGTACACTTTAGTGACATAAGTACTTAAATCAATTTTTAAACACGTCTTTTATACACCATCATATAATAGAAGCGAGTTGTTACAGTATCCGTAGATTCATTACATGCATATGATATATAAATAACACATTTTCATTAAGAAAAAAAAGACAAAAGTCTTGGTTCTCTGTTTTTTTTCTTTAAGGGTTTTAAGCGGACAAGAAGTGTTAGTCACTTGTTACAAAAAAAAAAAAAAAAGAAGTGTTAGTCACTCCAACCCTTACGCTTAACGCAATCCTGGTGTGATACAAGATAGCGGCAACGAAGGGCACGAAACCGACGGTGAAGAAAAAGTTTACAATCTCAGACGGCGTTGCTGTGAGTCGTCTCAGCTGATCTCTGACGATCTCTTCCTGACGACGAGCGTGAGCTCCTCGTCTTTAGTACGCTTCTCATAGCCAAAATCTCTGTTTCTATATCGAACGAGAAACTAGAAGTCGCCGGTTCTTGCGCATATCTTCCTCCCTTTCCGCCTCCACGGCTGCAGCACTTCAACAACTCTACCGGTAAATCAAATACGACGACCGACCGCTATCTTGCGTCAGAGACGTAGTCGATGTCCAAGAGTGGGACCATTCGTATTTCTCGACCGAGGTGAAGGAAGACGCTGTGATCATCTTCGTCTTCTCCATCGAATCTTTGCGTTTCGAAGATGTAGCTGGCTTGTGTTTCCTGAGTCCAGGTAGAGACAGGCAGAAGGCGTTACATTTGAAATCTTCTTCCTTGTAAATTTTTTTCTTCGAGTAGAGAGAATTTCTCAGTAAAAGAATGCATTCTTGGTGGCTAAGTTTCTTCCGAGTTCTCTTCGGCTCAGGGAACATAGGAAGCGGAACGGTGGAGTCCCTAGGCGGAGGCATGGCCGGTGGCAACACCATTCTGAAGCTATCCTCTTTTGCCGAAGAATGGGAGGAAACAGAAGAACGGGTTGATTTCTCACTCTCCTGAGTTGCCTTCTTTCCCAAGAAATTGAAACTATAGTTAGGGCTAGGGCTATGGTTAACTTCGGAGAAAACCGTGAACCCTTCCACTCGTTATCTAAACCATCATCAAATTGAAGCATTGCCGGACCGGAGGAGGAGTGGAAACGAAAAGGTAAGATTTTGACTTAAGGGTTTTGCAAATTTCCGGGTAAAAATAATGCAGAAGATAGAGATATAAGTAGTAGTAGTAAAAGCGAAAAAAGAAATAGGTAGTAGGAAAACAATATTCTAAAGAAAATGGGAAGCACGTTGTCATGGCCGCGTAGAGGAAAAGTAGTGGCTTACATGTTTGTCGGTTCTATTCTGTCCTGAGATTTTAAACATTGGGTTACTATCATGATTCATGTCTGTATATATGGATGCAAGGATCTTAACATATTGATGGACGCAGTCAGACAGACGAAATGGTTTTCCCCTAGTTGTGATCTGATCCTTGAGTTTTATTTATAAGAGCATCATTATTGGTGGGCTGGGGGAAAAGCCCTTAACTTTTTTTTTTTTTTTTTGGTCATAAAATTTAAGGACATACTAGATTCTGACCCGTCCTTTAAAGGGCGGGTATATTTTTTGTTTTTAATTTTTTTATTTGTGTTTTATTTATAATCATATTTACTATATTTAAAAATTATTAGTTAAACGTTTTGATAATTATATTGAATTTGTGATGTTATATAACTATACACTTGTACACAATATTTTGAAGCCGATCCAGATTCGCGATTAAACGGTAAACCCGTGGATCTGGTATGTAATTTGGTTTGAGTTTTAGGAAAAACATCATTGTTTAATAATCTGGTAAAACCCACGAAACTCGGTAAAACCCACGGAAATCCGGTAAAACCTATGGAAATCCGCTAAAACTCAAAACTTGGTTACCAGTTGAACCACTGGTTAAACCAATACGTAATTTTTAATTATTAACTTTTTAGATTTTTAATTATATTATTAGAATATGTTTGTATTCTAATTAGGAAATTAGATTTTTGGTTTTTATATAATATATATATATATATATATATATATATATATATATATGATCTTGTGGATTATGAATCTATTGACAAATCTAATTGTTGTAATTTGGTATTAGTTTATTTTTGTTATCATTATCAATTATAATTTTATGTTTTACTTTTAGATTATTTTAGATTTAAAATTTAATTTTATTATTTACAATAGACATTTAAATACTTAAAAAGTTATTAATATTTTGTAAAGTTTAGTTCAAGCACATGAGCCTTTCATAGAAAACCTACCCGTATACATACATATCCACTTTCTATATTTTATAAAATAGGAGTAAGGAAAAATACATAAATTACAGTATATTAGTCCATATCGTATATGTAGAAGGCGGTTATATTTTGATTCCTGAATAAATAAATACTATGATTTTGGAATTAGATATAGGATAATTAATAGGTGAAGTAAAAGAGTAAGGAAAATGAAACAAAAATATATATATTCGTACATTTATGTTGCAATATATGACTATATATTAAGTTATGCAGTTTTCTTATTATTGTTATACGGTTACTTTAGTTAGTTATATTTGGATGCCACTTTTTAAATTGGACCTAACCCATATCAATTGGACATGTTGAAGAATTAATAGTATTGATAGATAGATATATTTTATTAAATAATAGCAATTTAAAAATTGATCTCGTATATTGCCGGTCGAACCCGCCAATCCGCGGGATTCAATTTTGTTTTGGTCAAAAATATGATCCGCACAATCCGTGAACAAATATTTGTACCAGTACATGCCCCATTTAATTTTGCTGATATCCGCGGATTATAATTTATTTTCGAAAATAATTATTTAATTTAATTATTATAAAAATATAAAAATATATTTATAATAAAAAATTATAACTTATAAATTTAATTTTTTAAAAAATTACAATATTTTTAAAAAGTGTTTACTTTTCTTTTTATTTTTATTTTTTAAATACTTTTTGGATCGGTGGGTACCCGCAATCCAAAATCTACCAACCCGCACCAACCCTGAATAAAATACTCATAACCCGCATCCGTAAATCGATTTTTCAAATAGTTGAACCAAATTTATGATTCGACTAATATCAATGGGACATGATCCAAAATTAATAGTATTGATATATAAAGTAACATGTTATATTAATCAAAGAAAATGTTGAAATTTTCGAAATAAAAATTAAGATTATTGAATAACATTAAGATTATTTGGTCTGTATACTGACAAAATTAGCAAACATAGCGGAATAATATACTAATATCACAGTAATGATTATTTTTATATGTAACCGTAGGATTTGTGTATTAGAAAGAAGTTGATAGCGATAATTATGGATTCCATTTAAAAGGTGGTTATAAAACGTATATTAGAAGTTGATAGGGATAATTATGGATTCCATTTAAAGGGTGGTTATAAAACGTATATTAGGATGCAGTTAGAAAATATATGTTTAAGTATGTAACATAGAAAAATAATTATTGGACACAACTTCATATCAATTGGACATGTTGAAGAATTAATAGAATAGATAAGGGCCAGCCCTTATTTAGGGGCTTTTCTCCCATTCTTTGCCTCGGTCCCCTTCCCCTTTCCCTTAAAGGCTGACCTTAAGGGCTGCCAATAATGATGGTCTAAGTACACGCCCATTTGTGAGTTGACCGCTGAAAAGAGTTCGTCTACTTGCAAATTATCAAAAAGGCCCAGACACATTCGAAGTAAATACTCGCATCTTTTTGCAAAAATAAGAGTTAATACTCACGTTTGTAATTTATACATTTTTCAACTTCTTAGAGCATCATTATTGCTAGAACCAAAATTTAGTATCTTAGCATATTTTATTAATATATGAAGATTAAAAGACAATGTTAAGATACAATAGCAAAAGTAGAGATTATTGGTAGATACTTTATATTGTTTCTTAGTAAAAAAAATTTGATATAGACCTTCAACAAACCAGCTCTGAATATGTTTCTCCTAGGGCTTTTCGTCCGTCATCTTTGCCTCAGGATATTCTGATAGAACCTTCACAGCGCACCCATATAGATAGTTAGAAACTGTAACCATCGGGCTGAATGTGGTATGCATTATAACTACACTGCTAGTATACCTGAACATACCTTCTTCAACCACCAATATAGCGATCCCTTTAGTTTCTCCCAATCCTGCCTGCAGTATTACAAGGTAAGAAAACTAATCAACTAGAAGGAAGTAGCAATACAGAGATGAGAGACCCTAAAACCTATAGTTACTCAAAAAGAAAGCCACTCATCAAATATTATTTAGCTCTATACAACAATACAAAAATAGTAAGGATAAGATTAGTTAAGTACATAACCAACCATGCCTACTCAAAGCAACGAAAGGGAACACAAAAATAAAGAGCCTGCAGTGCACGAAAGGGAACACAAAAATAAAGAGCCTGCAGTAGTGCAGTGCACCAAAGAGGATAAGAGATTCAACAGACTTGACATCACACTGGTTAACGAAGAGCGAAGTTAATGAGAACCCATTCATGTACATATATGTGCAATCTCAGGTTTCAAACTTCAATTCGAAAGAGCTAATAAGGACGCAATGCACAGTTATTCAAATTTAACACTTTGAATCGAATTCGATAACTAATCATGAATTTAAACGAACCCAGAAGAAATCGTCAAACGAGTCATACAAATCGAATTCGAGATGGAGAGAATCTAACAGGCAAGTAGGGATTAGAGAGAAAGGGAGGAGAACCTGTAAAAGGGTGTTGCAGTAGCAAGTGTTGCCGATATTCTCGAAGCCGAAGTAGCGTTTTTCTTCGGGGACCTGGTCGTCGAGAGCTTTCTTGAGTTTGGACCTGCGGCCCCCATCACACACTGCCAGGTGGCACATAAGGACCATCCTAAAAACTTCTTAGTTAAGAAACGTTTTTATTCTATTTCTTGGTGTTTGATTTAATTTTGGGCCCATTAATGCTAAGAACTGAGCTTAAGATACATCAATAATGGTGCTCTTAGGTCTTCTCTAAAATTTTCATTATTAAACAAGAGTTAATACTCACGTTGAACATGAAAAGCCGGCAAATCTGTTGAATAGTTCCCTCGCTTTCAATTCATCCTACATAGGTGAGTTAATACTTAAGTTGTAGGTTTTCTCTAGGATGTATATAGAGAGGTGATAGTGGTATTTTAAATAATATCATTTTCTTAAAAAAGCATCTTTTGGAAAACTGATTATCTATACTATTATTTATGAAGTGATTTTGCTTACTTGTCATGTTCTCCATGATTTTAGCTAATTTTGCTTATTTGTCATATTTTATTAAGTTTAAGCTAAATTAATATTGATGTATTATTTGTTTTGAGCTGAGTCACTAAATCATTAATTTAAAATAATAGCCTTGATGAATATCTATCTATACTATTATTTATGAAGTGATTTTGCTTACTTGTCATGTTCTCCATGATTTTAGCTAATTTTGCTTATTTGTCATATTTTTATTAAGTTTAAGCTAAATTATTATTGATGTATTATTTGTTTGAGCTGAGTCACTAAATCATTAATTTAAAATAATAGCCTTGATGAATTCTATCTATACTATTATTTATGAAGTAAATTTGCTTATGTGTCATGCTTTCCATGATTTTAGCTAATTTTGCTTATTTGTCATGTTTTTATTAGGTTATAGCAAAATCATTGATATACTATTTATTTTTAGCTAATCACTAATTTATTAATTTTAAAATACCCTTAATAATTTTATAAATATTAAAAACGAATTTATTTTTTAACAATATTAAATTATATGTGATTTTGTTGATTTGTCATATTCTCACTAATTTTAGGTGATTTTGCTTATTTGTCATGTTTTTTTTTAAGTTTTAGCAAAATCATTTATATACTATTATTTATGAAGTGATTTTGCTTACTTGTCATATTCTCCATGATTTTAGCTAATTTTGCTTATTTGTCATGTTTTTATTAAGTTTAAGTTAAATTATCATTGATGTATTATTTGTTTTGAGCTGAGACACTAAATCATTAGTTTAAAATAATAGCCTTGATGAATATTCTATATAAATAAAAACGAATTTTATTTTATTAATATTAAATTTATATGTTATATTAGCTTTTCTTATTTGTCATATTTTTATTAGATTTTAGACTTTTAGATAGGTTATTAATTTATTATTAGTTTCTAACTATTCACTAATTTATTTTAATGATATAAAGTTTATATGTTATATTCTATATTAAATAATTGATTACAAAATAATATTTTAGAATTATCAAAAAAAGATAATTCTTCTATATATATTCTTTTTTGTGTGCCTATCTGAAAACAATATTTTTATTATAAAACTTAAAAAATTAAGATACAAAACAATTTATTATTAAATATTAGTCAACCAAAAAATATAAATATATTTTATAAACTATCTCTAAGATATAAGTGTTTTAAAAAAACTTAACACAATAATAAGTATATATTTTGATTAAAACTATTTGACATATAAAAATATTTTGATGTTTGATTTAACTATTTAAAAATATAAATAATAATTTATTATGCTGGTTTTAGATTAATAAGACATAAACTAATAAGCATTTATAAGAAATTTATGCCCGCATGTGCGGGCAAAACACCTAGTTCATATATGTGCAAGACCCGTAAATGTATGTCAAGTCCTTTATCGAATTATCAGTCAATAAAAAATGGAGACAAATATAGGACAAGAAGAAACTGAACAAAAAGGTTTCGTGGTGTAGTTGGTTATCACGTCAGTCTAACACACTGAAGGTCTCCAGTTCGAACCTGGACGAAGCCATTATTTTTTTTAACTTTCCAACCTAGAGCTCAAGAAGGAGCGAACAAAAAGGTTCCCTTTCACCCTTTGACGTGGTAACTTACATATGAAATGGTAACAAATTCCAAAAGTACGATCGAGCTTTTCTCCCTCCACATGCCGAGGCATAATAACTGCGTCATCGTTAATACAATGTTTAGTTTCATGATTGGCAGAAACTGAAATACGTTTTCCAATGAGACATTACAAGAAAAATAGGGTAAAATCTCGACGGACGAGGAATGGATTTGTATACAGATTCTTGAATATCAGTAAGTTAAAATGAAAAAATAAAAATGGACACATTTCTTGCAGGTCTAGAGAAGGCTGGTCTCTCTTTTGCTGCAAAAGATGAAACTGGCAAACGCATGGAGGTCTGTTTTAAAATTTTTAAGACAATTTGTCTGGGTCCCTAGTTCAAATTCAAATTGCCAGATTGTGGACTATCAAACCATCCTTTCTTCATTGGTGCTCATTTCCACCCAGAGTACAAATCCAGACCCGGGAAAGCTTCTCCTCTGTTCTTAGGTCCGAACCCATTTCGTAATCAGTCAAAAAGATTTAAACTTCTTCACCTCTCTATTCTCTTGAATCAGCACAAGTCTTCTAATGAAATGTTTCTGCACATTCTTTATTTGCAGGACTCATTGCAGCATCGTGTGGTGAGCTAGACACAGTTATGAATCCAGTCTCTGTTCATCAACATTTGATTAGTAACGGTCCCAAGAACTTTTTCGTCAATGGGACCTCCAATAAATCTCTCAGTGATTGGCTGATGAAATGTACAATAATGGAGATTGCAACGGCCTCTGCACAGATAGCTGGAGAGACTCCATTTTCTTTTTCCTGTAGAATTGCTTCTTTTTCAATTTTAGTCTGGGTTTTGGTTTGCTTTTGTTTTATTTTATAAACTTATGATCTTTCCTCTGAGCATATGATATAAGCCTTTGTCAGGTTTCTAGACTCTTTTTAACAAAATCTATATTCTGTAAGTGGAAAGACTCTAGAAACGTCTGAAAATCGTGGTTGATACCCCTAATTTGTTTTTATTCCAATCATAAATATGTCATAATGAAACGTCTGAAAATCGTGGTTGATATGTACCATTGGGATATTTTGTTTCTCAATTTGGTCTCAGTGTGAGAGAAGCATTTGATAAATAAAACTCAAAACCAGGACTCATTTTAAAAGCTATATCCAATCACATTTTAACCATTGTCTGTTCAGCAAAATATAGTTGTATTTTTCTAAAATTAGACAACTTTTTTTACAACCCACAATCCATACCAGTCACATCCTTAAACTAAACTTTGAAGCTTGATTGGGATTGCAACGAGATGATTTGTATGTCTTTTACTCATTTCTTTTGGATGAGATAGTAAGGCTGGTGAGTCTTTGATGTACCTAAGCTTTGTGCTATCTATAACATCTGGGAAGTGATCATGGTAATTGGTAAAATGAATGTGCACATCTAGGTTCCATTAGTTTTATTTTAATGCTGGTTTTAGGTTTTGTTGGAAGATCAGTTCTACTACGCAATTGATTATCTCTTGTTGATTATTTTTTTGTCATCTAAATGCACTTTCATTATTACCTTTTTGTACTTTTTCTGATCTGTTCCAAAGTAATATCTTTAAAAAGAAGAAATATTATTTTATTTTTTTGAAAAAGGGCATTCATATTAAAAAACAAAATGTGATTTGTTAGATCACATAGTTTGAGAAAGCTTGATACATGAAGTAAGCAAAGAAAGAGCAACACACAGAGCCGGGTTTGGAGAGAATCCTACGAAACATGCGTATGGGGCCCCCATTAAGTGGGGCCCCCAGTTCCTGATTTTACTTTTTATATATACGTAGATATACGCTCAAAAATGACATTACCCCGTAAGTTATTAACCATTTATATTTCTTTTCTTCCTTAACTTGGTACATATAAAATATTACGTGGATCTTAGATAGTTGATTTAAATGATCTAACTATTATAACTAAACTAAAAAAACAAACGGCATCATCATCTATCTTATTAAAATAGAAACATTCTGTTGGACCTAACATTTATTTTGTAAATTTTTAAATTAAATACACATTTATACTTTATAGTTAAACCTACATTAAATCACTAATGTTTTTTTCTTTATACTACTATCCATGTTTCCAAACAATATACTTATTTCTTTATACTACTATCAATGTTTCCAAACAATATATTTTTTATACTGATATTAATGTTTCCAAACAATACAATAATTAATCTTATTTATTTTATATCTATCATTTTTTCTTTAAAATTTTGTAGAAATGTCATAATTTCATAAATTGCAAAATAATGAACTTTAAAATTTGGATTATAAGATTACAAATTATGAAACTATTACAATTTAAATCCAATTAGATTACATATCGATCATCCATCAGTTCAATCGGTTAGTCTCAGGTTTTACTGATTTTTTTTATATGAATATTTTAGAAACCTAAATTGAATTGTCAGATCTCCGGATTAACCGGTATAATCACAATCAGGTTGAATTTAAAAACACTGATTTAAATGGAAAAATATTTTAAATACACACTCTTTAAAAATTACCAAAATATTTGTTAAGTTATTAGTGAAATTTTTCATCGTAAAATATTCCGCGCTTCCAAAGCGCGGGTCAAAGTCTAGTCTCTTTTAAATTAGAAGACATACACTTATGCTGGATGACTTTTCAGCTTCTTCTCTTTAGAAGCTATTGTTTTGTTCATAACTATCTTAGATGATGTTTAAATTATAATTAATAAAATTCTATTTTTGAATAGGGCCCCGTAAATCACAGGTCCGGCTCTGGCAACACACAAGATGAACTTAGTACAACTCTTTAGCTGAACCCAAATAAGGTGGTGTTAGTGCGCTTGATTTACGAGATAAAAAAGAGATTTCACCTAAACTTGAGTTGTTAAAGTTAAAAAAGAAAAAGAAACGGAGTCAAAGTCTTACTTTTCCGAAGCGGAGGAAGAAACAAAAACCCAAAGAAGACGACGAGACGATTATGTCGGAAGAAAGAAAAGGGCACAGGACCGTAAATAGAGAGAAAACTTGAGAGTAATCTGGTAACCATACGTCAATAGAAAATCGTACGGCACTGTACGGTGTTAACTTTGGTGGTCGTCCGCTGATCCGTTAAAAACTGTGTGCGCGTTTTTCTATTGCGGGTCATCAAATAATTATATTTTGTGTCTAACCATTTATATTGATGTTTTTTTTTCACAGATCGAATTATTTGATAAATTTCATATTCCAAATCTTTTTGTTCGAATCATTTTTTTCTATTATTTTTAAAAAGAAAAATCCGATTTATTTGATAAATTTGCATATTTTATGGAAAAGAAGATGCGTGAAATCAGAGAAAATGGCAAGAATCTCAGCCGTTCGTTTTGAGGTGAACTCATCTCGTTTCGATATTTCCTTTCTTATTACATTGATAAAAAATATTCTGTCGATTTGTGGGTTCCTATTCCTGGTTAAGTTTCTTGTATTTATTTATTTTCTGTTTTCGTTCAGATTCGTCGTTACTAAGCTAGGTCAATTGATTCTTTTTCATTTAATTTCCCAGATTTGGGTATTTAACTGCAAAATTCAATTTCTCAAGCATTAGTTAAGGAAAAAAAAAAGAAAGAAAAAAGGAAAACTTTGGAGCTCTTTCTCTCGTTTGCAAGATATATAGGTAACTAATAAACAAAATGTGCAAAATATATAAAATATCTTATGAAATTCTCAAACTCGTTTCTCTGTGATTGATTGGTGGTATTGTTGTTGCTCCCCTGCATTCAGTTTTAGGGTTAGGTCTTTTGATTAATCTATTCTTGTATTGATAACATTGGTTTTCAATATCTTTTGTTGTGTTTCTTTTCTACAGTTTCGTTGGCTCTCTCTCTCTCAGTCCCAGAAACTTAGCTTCTCTTATGGAACATCTCAGTGAATCTCAGATCAACGAGGTTAGCTTTCGATATTAACTCGTATCTGATGGATAATTGAATCGATCAATCGTTTTTTGTGTGTGTGTGTGGTTGATTAATTATTGTTAAATCACTCAAGTCCATAATAACCTTATATAATATATCTATCTGCTTGAATCAAACAACAGTATAGAGATTTGATTAGCTGAGTCTATTTTCGGATCTTTGGAAATACCTAATAATCCCTTTTTATCTTTATTTAATTCGTTTATGTTGAATTCTGGAATGCTTTGGGTACTCTGTTCTTCAATTTTTTAGTGTTTATTTGATCTGGTCACACAGTTTCTAACCACTGTTACATTGATTTCATTAAAAACAGGATATGTCTTTAAAGAATCATCCTACAGACAAGGATACGGACAAAGACACTAACATGGAACAACCACCTACTAGTCCACGTCATCGAAAGGTAAAAAGAGTATTAATTCTTAATATATGATGTTTGCAATCCAGAATGTTTTAATTCTTACATGTTTTTTTTTTTTTTTTGTATATGTCAAGGTTCTTGCTAGATGGTTACCTGATGAAGCGCAAAGACCAATCGTAGACGAAGCTCCTGTTTTCTCACCATCATTAGAGGTATACTCATTGCTTCTTGAAATCATTTTTTCTTTTCTTTTCTTGTTCATGTTTTTGAGTTCGCTTCGATTTTTTTTTTGAGGTTATTAGGAGTTTGAAGATACACTTGCTTACATAGAAAAGATACGTCCACTAGCCGAGCCGTATGGTATCTGTCGAATCATCCCACCATCCACATGGAAACCTCCTTGCCGGCTTAAGGAAAAGAGCGTATGGGAGCATACAAAGTTTCCCACACGGATTCAGACCGTGGACCTGCTTCAGAACCGGGAGCCTATGAAGAAGAAGAAACCCAAGACCAGGAAACGTAAACGGAGAAGAAACTCTAGGAGACGATCTGGTTCTGGGTCTGCCTCTTCTCCCTCAGAACCTGCTTCCTCTCCTGAGGCAGAGGAGAAGTTTGGCTTTAACTCTGGTTCAGACTTCACTCTGGAAGAGTTTGAGAGATACGCTCTGTATTTTAAAAACACATACTTCGAGAAGAAAGACTTTGTTGGTGAAACCAAATGGACACCCTCTGTGGAGGAGGTAGAAGGAGAATACTGGAGAATAGTGGAGCAGCCAACAGATGAAGTGGAGGTATATATAGATAGAAACATACCATTTCACCAATAAATAAATAAATAAATAAATAAGGCCATTTTTTGTTAATGTTTTTTTTTTTTGGCTTGTTTCAGGTATACTATGGAGCTGACTTGGAGAACAGGGTACTTGGAAGCGGATTTTACAAGATAGGGGATAGAGATATAGATCAGTACGTAGTATCTGGCTGGAACTTGAATAACTTACCGCGTCTCCCTGGCTCAGTACTCTCTTTTGAGGGCTGTGATATCTCTGGAGTTCTAGTCCCATGGCTCTACGTTGGAATGTGTTTTTCTTCATTTTGTTGGGTAAGTACACTTTTTAAATATTTTATGAAGTTTTTAGCGGGCCCCAGTGATGATGTCACATGGCTGACCATTTTTTTTTTCTCCTCAGCATGTGGAGGACCATCATCTATACTCACTGAACTATCATCACTTTGGGGAGCCAAAAGTATGGTACGGTGTTCCAGGAAACAATGCAACGTCACTCGAGAAGGCGATGAGGAAACATCTACCTGATTTGTTTGAAGAACAGCCTGATCTACTTCATGGTCTGGTTACTCAATTCTCTCCTTCGATCCTGAAAGACGAAGGAGTCAAAGTTTACCGTGTGGTTCAGAACGCAGGGGAGTATGTGCTGACGTTCCCTAGGGCTTACCATGCTGGATTCAACTGCGGTTTCAACTGTGCGGAAGCGGTTAATGTTGCTCCGGTTGATTGGTTGGCTCATGGACAGAACGCTGTGGAACTTTACAGTAAAGAGACGAGGAAGACTTCTCTGTCTCATGACAAGCTTCTCCTCGGAGCGGCTTATGAAGCTGTAAAGGCTCTTTGGGAACTCTCAGATTCTTCTGTGGTAATAAAGGAAAATACAACAAACTTGAGATGGAAGAGTTTCTGTGGGAAGAATGGTACACTTACCAACGCGATTCAGGTAATGTTAAAAAAAAGGGGTCAATACTTATTGTTTCTACTTTTCAAAAATGTTTAATTACAGTATAACCTCTTTAAATTAATAGTAGATAAATTAATATACATTAAAAATCTCTATAAATTAATATAATTTTATAGTCCCAAATTGAATTTTTAGTTCAATTAGTATATCGATAATTTAATAATCTCTATAAATAATTATAATTTTGTTGTAGTCCCAACATTATTAATTTATAGAAGTTTAACTGTAGTTTTTTAAAAATGTTTGTAGGCTCGGTTACGTATGGAAGAGGAAAGACTTGGAGATCTTGGTTCGTCGAGCTTGGTGAAGATGGAGAAGGATTTTGATTCAAACAGTGAAAGGGAATGCTTCTCGTGTTTTTATGATTTGCATCTCTCTGCTTTTGGCTGCAAGTGCTCTCCCGAAGAATACGCCTGCCTTAAACACTCGGACGATCTATGTTCATGTGGAGAGAAGGATAGGTTCGTCCTTGTCCGTTACACCATGGATGAGTTAAGGTCTTTGGTCAGAGCATTGGAAGGAGAAATGGACGATTTAAAGATATGGGTTTCCAAGGTGTTGTTAGGTATTGAACACAGTGATGAAGATCAGAATAAGACTGGTTCAGTTATCAGCGAGGAGAAGAAGGGTTCGTTTGATTTAAATATTGACCTAGACCTGAAAGAAGAGGTCAGCACCAGTGGCGAGTTAAACGCTTCGGAGAACTTTGATGTATCGGTCGAGCCTATAAACCTCGGTTTCTTGAGTTTTGGAAAGCTTTGGTGCAACAAGCATTCTATATTCCCAAAAGGTACAATCTCTTTTGTTAATAATATTGACTTAAATCATTTTTTTTTGTTGATGTTTTCGGCATTTTTACAACTTTTATAGGATTCACGAGTCGTGTCAAGTTCTACAACGTGCTTGATCCGACAAGAATAAGCAGTTACATCTCCGAGGTTTTGGATGCAGGACTCATGGGTCCATTGTTCAGGGTATAAAACCTTTCCATTCTATTGGATATAAACTGAATCTTCAACACCTGACTTTTTCTTCCTCTTCAGGTTACTCTAGAAGAATCTCCAGACGAGTGCTTCTTCAATGTCTCTGCTCAACAATGCTGGGAAATGGTGTTGCAGAGAGTGAAAGATACATCCACAAATCTTGGTCTTCCTATTTTACCGCGGTTTAAAAGTATTAACGGGCTTCAAATGTTTGGTTTCCTCTCACCGTCTATAGTTCAGGTAATTATTAAATCCAACTCTTCTTCTTTAGAACCTTCTCATAAACTCAACTCTTTACACAACTTAACTATCTCTTTACAGGCCATTGAAGCTCTTGACCCAAACCATAAGCTCGTAGAGTACTGGAACAACAAGAACCAAACTCATTTCGAGTCAAAAGATCAGTTCATATCATCAAACTGTACCAAAGGAAAGCTTTTCGGAGTAGATTTGATGTAGAAGAGAAGCTCAAATAGCGACAAGACTGTTCCAACCTTTTAGATAGAAGAAGTTAATTTCTCTGTGATTCTTTGGGAGCATTTATTCAGAATCTTTTGTTCATTTTTGCTTAACTGAACAAATAACCTAACCTTAGTGGATTTATTCAAAAAAAAAAAACCTAACCTTAGTGTTAGAAGTGTAAACTAGGAACAATAAAGTTCGATTCTTTCGCTTAGGCGATATATTTATAAATAATACAAAATTCTTCTTGGAAACTATAGAATATATCAAAACTTCAGTATCAAAATGTGGCTGCCATTAATGGAATACGCAAGCTCGAGTTACACATTTTCGAAAGAGCAAAACTTGAACTAATAGAAAGATTATGTACAAAATCTTGAAAGTTAGAAAACTTCAAGGACTAAAACTGAAAAATATTATGTACAGAATCTTGAAAATTAGAAACGTTCAAGGACTAAAAGTGAAAAATGCAAGAGTCAGAACAGAGCCATAGCCAACGGGAGCAAGAAGAACGAGCTTGTTGAGAGATGTGCGACGGAGACGGAAGCAGCAGAGGTTCGATTGTTGTCGAATCCATCAGGAAGACGTTGACGACGACGACGACGACGCTGAGACAAAGGGCGGAGACTATCGGCCAAAGCAGTATCACCACCAACGTTTTCGAAGTCTCCTCCGTAACGAGAGAAATCAAGCGGCGAGGCGACACCGTGGATCGCGATCGAAGAAGAGAGGAAAAGATCCGGCTCGGAGACGAGAACGCCGTCGACGGTGAAATCTGAAACGGAGTTGTTGGTGACGACGATGGAGTTTCCGGGGAGGAGAGTCGGGAGGCGAGAGAGAGGCTGCAAGATACGGAGGTCGGCGAAGGAGAGTCGCTGAGGAACGATGTGGTAGGCGACGGAGAGATGACCGGTGCTGGTTTCGCCGCCGTCGGAGGAGGAGGAGGAGGAGATGCCGGCGGCGTCGAAGTCGCTGGGGATGAAGATGGTGGCGGAGAGGGGGATTCCGAACTGGTCGTCGACGGCGGAGAGGAAATCGGCGGCCCAGTCGCGGAACTCGCCGGCTCCGATCATCGCTTGGATGATTCTGTCTGCGTGTTGCTGATCTCGCGGCGTGAGGGAGGGAAGGAAAGCGGCGGGAGTGAGAAATGAGACGGTGGAGATAAGGAAGAGGAGGAGGAGATGGCTTGAGGTTGCCATCGGAGAATTGAATCGGCGGCGAAGTAGGTTGTTACAGAGAGATAAGTCAATCTTTCTTGGAGTCTTTTAAAGTTCGTTACGGGCTAACTGTATTATATAACTGCCAAAATCATAGTAGTGTGAAGGATGGGCTTGGTTAGAGATAACCGGATTCTAGAGTCTTTCGGTTTTGACTTTTGTTAGCTTCGGTTCAGATCAATAACGGGAGGTTTACGTCTTTACGATTATGTTCTACTATTCTTTTGTAACATCAGCTAGTGCTTGAGGTTAGGATTTGATCATCTCATATATGGTTTATGTTCCTTGAGAGACAAGTAAATGGCTTTGATGGCTTGTTGAATATCTGACCCTTTTTAACTGAAATCTTAGGAATCTAATTTACAAAACCGCGAGCATGCGTCAGAGGCTCAGGCCATGGAGACTTGACAAAATGGAAACAAAGACTGCTCTTTCTAAGTATTTGTTAAGATTTATCACATATAAATCTGGAATCCTTTCTTTAGTTTGTTTTTTATTTGTTAAACTCTGAACCACTTCACAGATACTATTGGGATGAATGTCATGAGAAAGGAGAGAATTCAGCATCCCATCTGGAAAATGAACCAATGTTGTTCTTGAAAATGCCACACAACTTATATATTTTGTACACCGATCTGGCAAATCCCATAATATCATGAGCTGATCATTCAATGATAATATTGAGATATCAAAGTATCAAACCAATTTGTTTGATACCTAAAAGCAAGACATTTTTTTTTTTTTTTAAAAAGACCAAACCTTTTCATGGTCTTATATCAGGATCATCCTTGAATACTAAAAACAAAACCTTAATATTTTCGCAGTGTCATCATGCCAACATTTAGAACTGCCATAACCGATCAAAAATGAAATGCCTCTACTTGATTATGAAATGTTACAGTAGTTAGCTTACATAGTACAATATAAACACTAAAATGGATAAGTTTGGAATTTAATTATAAAATTGTGATCACTGCAGGATGTTAGAGACCCAGAAACTTTAGCAAACCTAGTTGTCTGCAGTCTCTTTTTTTTTTGCTAAAAAAGAACTGTTTTAATTTTAAAATTAATGCGTCTGCCGGGAGTCGAACCCGGGTCTATTGCTTGGAAGGCAATTATCCTAACCGTTGGACTACAGACGCTCATGTTATTTGTCTGCAGTCTTCATGTTGGAAAATCATCTTTACGCTACCTAAGGTAATAATGATATTCAAATTATCGAGAACACGAACCGTTTTTTTTTTTCATTGGATATGTTGCATTTAAGCTTGTAACGTCATTGGATTGAACCCAACAAAGCTAGAGCTCTTGTTCTTTCAATACAACTCCATAACTTATGATACATAAACCAGACCTGTGATTGTGAAAACATGCACTACCAAACATTTTAAAAACCAGGAAAGCTGATATCGTTAAGAAGACAACAAAGATTGTGAGAAAGTTTTGCATATGCTACTAGCAAGTCTCCTTTCTTGGACAAAGTGGCGCCTTTTGAGTTGGTGTATAACGATATTAATGATCCTATCACCCCATGGCTGGCTAGTGAATTTTAAGAAGGCAGTTGTAGTGATACAACGGTAACGATCGGGTCCTCTCATGGCTGGGTAGCCTCTTTGTTGCATGGCGTAGGCATTCTGCGTCTCCAAGATGATCTAAACCCGGTTGCATCTGTTTCAGATCCATAACGCATCTCCCTCCCATTGTAACTCTGCCTCATTGCCAAACCCAAATCATCACCAACGTGTCCTTGTTCTCACCATCTTCAGAGGAAGAAGACTGTGTTGTGGCTGTCAAGTTCTTGGGACCTCAACTCAGCTTTTGCAGACCCACTTCCTCCGAGTGGTTCAACATCAGAATCGACAATCCTTGCTTCTTCTCCTCTCGTGTCATGTTTTCCAAGATAGATAACATGTTTAGCATACCCGGAGCTGGAGGCCAGCTCATTGGATCATGGGATCTCCGCAAAGACAAGCATGTAATAAATTGAGAGCTTCCACAGGCATGGCAACAGAAACCAGAAACTGTATAGATGATTGTGGATGGAAAATCCTTGCTTAAATTGCAGCAAACCATAAGGTTAAGGTCTTTTTAGTAAATTTTGGCAAGAATCGAATTACTTCGGTTTACTTTGTCCACAACTGGTTAACATAATATCCCGCAACGGTTGGAGGTAAACCGGGAAATGTCGGTCCAATAAAGACCGGTCCGTAAACCAGATGAGCAATCAATCTCCTCTCCTCCTCTTTTTAGCGGTCGGCGTGTAGCTTGGATCAGCCAAAACCCTAGAATCTCTCTCTCTCTCCTAAGCTCAGCTTCATTTCCAAGCTCGAGAATATGCCTCCGAAAGCGAAAGCAAAGGATGCAGGTCCCGTAGAGAGGCCTATTCTCGGCCGTTTCTCTTCTCACCTCAAGATCGGAATCGTAATCCATCTCTCTCTCTCTCTTTTAATCAATCGAACCTTAGATCGATGTAATAATTCACTTTTGGATTTTTTGTTCCGTGGAATCGCAGGTTGGGCTGCCAAACGTGGGGAAGTCTACTCTATTCAACACACTCACGAAGCTTTCGATCCCAGCTGAGAACTTCCCCTTCTGTACCATCGAGCCTAACGAGGCGCGCGTGAATATCCCTGACGAGAGGTTCGATTGGCTTTGCCAATTATACAAGCCTAAGAGTGAGGTAAGTTAGTTTACTACTGAAAAAATGATGATTAATTTAAAACCGTTGCTCAAAGCTGACGACTTCTTCTGTTTGTGAGTTTGCATCATCAGATTCCAGCTTTCTTGGAAATACATGACATTGCTGGGCTTGTTAGAGGCGCTCATGAAGGCCAGGGTCTTGGGAACAACTTCTTGTCCCATATCCGTGCTGTGGATGGCATCTTCCATGTTTTGCGTATGACTACGGCTTAGTTTTTTAATTGTCATTTTTTTAGGTGAAATTGGTGATTCTGGTTTGTTTAATTTCTCAGACTAAACATGTGCAGGTGCGTTTGAAGATCCTGATATTATTCATGTCGATGATATCGTTGATCCTGTTAGAGATTTGGAGACCATTACTGAAGAATTGCGGCTTAAGGTCTATTCCAATACATATATTTTGACATCTTCTTATATCTCTCTCAACTCATATGAAATCCTCGTATCTTAATCAGTTTTTCATCCATTGTTGTTTGGGTAAACTTTAGGATATTGAGTTCATTAAAAAGAAGGTTGAAGATGTGGAGAAGAGCATGAAGAGGAGCAATGACAAGGCCCTCAAAGTTGAACTTGACCTCTTGCTTAAGGTTTCCTGCTTATTGAAATTTTATCCATTGCATTCTTTGTTCTGTGTTTTATTGGTCATTAATTATATAAATTGGCCGATAAATGACTGTTTTTCTTGGGTATAGGTTAAAGCTTGGCTGGAAGAAGGAAAAGATGTCCGTTTTGGGGACTGGAAAGCAGCTGATATCGAGATTTTGAACACTTTCCAATTGCTTTCCGCTAAGCCTGTCGTTTACTTGGTTAGTATTCTTCAATAATCATTTTTTTCTATCTATGCTCGGCAATTTTATTTCAATAAATCCTCTTGGCTTGGCTTAGCTTACAAGATGTAGAGGCATACTGTCTTTTTTCTTTGTTAATACTGTTTAACTTATAATGTATTCCTTAGCTTTTCTAATCTCTATGCTTTACAAGTTTGTTTCACTTTTTTTATCCCAGCGTAATAAGTATAAAGGCATGTTGTTTGGTGTTTTTATGATCACTGATTGCTCTCAAATTTTAACTTGCCAGATTAACATGAATGAGAGAGACTACCAGAGGAAGAAAAACAAGTTCTTGCCTAAGATTCATGCTTGGTAAATTACATATATCCTTTCACAAACTATGTTGAATAATGAGTTAACGTTTTAGCCCTCTCTACACAAATTTCTTGTATCTCCTTCCCTTATCATACTTCTTCTAAACCAAATCTATTTGTTTCATGTGTTTATGTAGGGTTCAGGAACACGGTGCTGATATTATGATTCCTTTCAGTGGTGTTTTTGAAAGGAGTCTCGCTGATATGCTCCCAGACGAAGCAGCAAAGTATTGTGAGGAGAACAAACTGCAAAGGTTAGTGCGCCTGAAGATGTTTTTTTTCTTTATGAATCTCCCTACCCATTCAAGTGATTCTAATGATCCTGTTTGCCTCTTTTGACAGTGCTCTTCCGAGGATCATCAAAACTGGATTTTCAGCCATTAACCTCATATATTTCTTTACAGCAGGACCTGATGAGGTATTTCAATCCCACTTTACTAGTAATTTACTTGTCTTCATAACTCGCTTTAATCTGAGATGGTCTTCTGAGCATTATTTTTCTGTAGTGAACCTTTTGGTAGTGTAAAGTGCTAAGTATTTGCGATTTGCTGGAATCTGATGGATCTAAAACTACATACACCAATTTAATTTTGCTTTCCAGGTAAAGTGCTGGCAAATAAGACGTCAGTCAAAGGCTCCTCAAGCTGCTGGTGCTATTCATACTGATTTTGAGAGAGGTTTTATTTGTGCCGAGGTTGCCTTCTTCTCTTTTCTCTTTGTTATCAATACAATAATTTGAATGCTTGGTTTATTCCAGTGTTGTTGTTGATATAACAGGTCATGAAATTTGAGGATCTCAAGGAACTTGGCAATGAAACTGCAGTCAAGGTACTTGTCTAAAACTCCATTTCGTCCTATTTCTTTAAGTAAGTAGCCTCTGAAAACAGACTTGAAGATGTTAAGGAAGCTCTCCATCATCCACTATATTCTCGTTGAAGATGTGGTGGCATGGTTAAAATTAACCGCATGCTGATGAAAATGCACGGATATGACAGTGGAGTCTAATTTGAATCCGCTATAAACTCATGCAGGGCGCAGGGAAATACCGACAGGAGGGGAAAACGTATGTTGTCCAGGATGGAGATATCATTTTCTTTAAGTTCAACGTTTCCGGTGGTGGGAAGAAATGAGATCTTGAAGCTTTTCCCGAGAGTGGAACCAAACTGTGTTTTCTTTTTTTCTTTTTCTGACAGTCTGGCAGTTTTTTATTGGCTTACAAAACACAAAAGTTTCTGTAACTCTTGCTTTTTTTTCTTCAGTTAGCTTAGACATGTCTTTGCCTTGAGACAAAGCATTAAGCCTGCTGTGTTTGTAGAATTCCTTTCAATAAGTTTTTCTCTGCTATTTGAAACTTGCAAGTGAGATTTCTTGAAATACAAGACTTTTCCGATGCAAGTGGAGTTACATGAAATAATACTAACAAACAAACCAAACTAACGCATGCATCACACTAACAGTTAGTGAGGGATTATACTTTTCAACAGGGTCAATCAAACACTGAGTCATCCAATTTGAACAAGGAAATTTGAATAAAGTGCACTTCATTTTTTTGTTCATTTGACTTTATTGCAACTTATGTTGCCAATCTATGCATGATTCTCGGTAATAATATAATAACTAGGATGAGACCCGCGCAAAAGCGCGGGGTGAAATTATAATTATAATATTAAAATGATTTATATATATATAGTTACTAACATTTATATAAATTACGAATAATAATATTGATTTTATTTTACCTGCATTATAAATTACAAAACTAACTGTTCCATTTGATAGGGACATGCTCATTTTTATAAAAGTTGTAAGAAAAAAAATTGAATACGGTTATTTAATAATTATAGTATCAAAAAATTTTAATAATTGGTTTATGAAATCAATATTTGAAACCCATTTTCATTTTTTGGCAGGGTTTATATAAAGGCTCATTTGTTTATATTTAGCCTAGAAGCCAAGCCTTTTAGTAAATTATTACAACTAGATTCTTTCTCCGCGCTACGCGCGGAAAAGTGTGTTGATAGTTTATTTACCAATCATATGTTTCAATGTTTGTGTTTGGAATGAGAGTGTTGTATTTCTCAGCAATGAGAAAGTTGGTGAATTATTTAGGAGTACTCAATCCGGTAAAGCAAACCAATTATAATTGAACCTAGCCGAGATTAAAAAGTGGTTTTAATTTGGTAATCCATAATATACCGCATAGATGTGATTTTTAAGAAACCTTGCTATCCAGAATATTCCGAATATACGTGGTTTACTCAATTTTTTATAATGATTATTTAAATATTTTGTTCCTCCAAAACCTGAGTCATCTGCATTTATTAAATGGAACACACTTATTTACATAGTTAGATATTTATATACTTTGGCCGAAAATATTTTCAAACCCCTAAAATTTTTCTCTAATGTCTCATTCGACACAGGAGTATCCTTCGTGCAGGCGCCTGGACCAGAGTACGAACTCTCCCTCCAACATATTTTTAATTTTCGGCCATTTTCCGTTCTACTAATGTATTTTCGGCTATATTTTTAATTTTTGGTTTTACTAAATTTATTTAATTTTTAGTGTAATATTTCAATGTTTCGTTTATGATTTAAACATATAGTTTCATTTTCACAAATAATAAATTTATATACATACTATTCATATAAGTAGAAATAAAACATTGTTTTATTTTTTTTATTGAAAATGTAATACATCATTATTTTTTACACTTCTATAAATTTTGATAATATTTAATAATATTGTTAAATTAAAATTAGATCAATGAAATTTAGTTAATGTATAAAAGGTAAAATCAATTTTTTCTTACTTTATACACAAAACACATATGATAAAACAGAAAATCATAAATGAAACTTATACATATGATAATAGATGTGACTAAAACAATGATCATCCAAATAATTCGTACACTGAATCTCTATCTCTTGAATAGTCTAGGAATATTTGTTTTGGCTTGAAACATCAATAAAAAAACAACTCCACGAAACTCCTAGCCATTTTGCTTAAACCAAAAGATAACTAAATAAGTATCTACCTCTCGTTAAAAACCAGAATCTACTAATGAGTTAAAGCCTCAAACACCGCATACTCTTTTGTATCATATGGCTATTTCGAAAACGCTTTTTCTAGAACGCAGGAAAAAAAGGATTCTCATGCATTTAGAAAACCAGAATATACTCATATTTTGAATACAAAAATAATTAAACAATACCAGTTTCCTGAGCAAGGGGAATCGGTGAGAAGCTTTTGGTTTGAGAAAGGTGTTGGAGATCTCCAGCGTAATAAAATTAGATGGCCTAAGTAAACCTATTGTCCTTTATAAAAACGATATTTGCATATACGTAACTGTGGGAGACTTCTTAAAGTATAAAATCTTCAATATCTTAATTAGTTATTTATTTTAGAAAACACAAAGACACATCATTTTGCCTTACTTAGATTTAGTGAAATTGGTGATGTTGTTTATTATTTTTATTTTCGTTGGTATAAATCAAATGAAATGTATAAAGATTAATTGCGTAAATTGATTTACCTTCTTTCTCATGAATTTTATTTATTATAATTATAGTTTTATTTATTTAAAATTATAATATATATTTTCACTAAATGATTATTTGTTAACAAAAAGAATAATGTCATAATTTTGGTTTGATTCAAAATAAAATATGAATTATAATGATTTAGAAGCTATTAAATTTTTGGCAATAGATTTAGTTTAAAAATAAGAAGATGAAAAATTTAAAACCATTTACCAATATTTAATAAATTATGACATAGGTGTTAAGTTTACAAAAAAAATTCTTGATAAGGTGTGAAAAGAAAAACAAAATTTTATATGTATATAAATAAATGAGGTGTTTTTATTCTTCGTAGACATAACGATTTGTGTTTGTTTGAAAGATGACAATAAATCGTTAATTTGTTATTAGATAAAATCAACTCATCAACATTGACACTGCCAAAAAAAAACAGAATAATATTAACACTCGATCCGATAACCGTAACAAAAGCTCCATCTCTCCGAGGCTGCCATGGATCCGGTGGGTCTCCATGAGAGCACAAAACAGCAGACGTTACACTTTTCACCTTCTCAGCACCACAATTGGTAGCATAACACCGTCGTTCTTATCTCCAGCCTTGAGAGACGCGATCCTGTTACGATGATTGCAGTGAGGAGTGGCTGATTTTTTATAGGTAGCTATACATTTTTAGCCTGATTGTGAAAAAGGGTTAATCACAATAGCAAACATAATATTTCTTACATATTTAAATTTAAGAAAATGCAAGTTATAAAATAGGAAAACACAATACTTGCTTGTAAAGGAGGTACCTGCAGTTCACAACTCATATTCATCAGTAAGAAAAATATGCAAAAACAGAGAGTTCAAAAATAGTTTGGATAAAGTTAAAATAGGTTCCTTCGTCCTTCCCGTCTTTGATGTTGCAGATATTGTTGTTGCTCCAGACATTAAATACCACAGTATACTTGTGATTTTTTTTGTTTACTTTACTCCCTCTACTGTTCTTGGTTAAAGACCCTATGTTCAAATTTGTATAAAGATCTTCCTTCATTGTTTCCATGTCAGCCTCTAGTTTTGTTTCGTCTCTCATTATTGTTTACTTTAATAAACAGAAGCGTGGCTTTCATTGTATTCATAGTTAATATTTTCCCCACTCCGGTTGAATGAGACATACGTACGTCTCATCATCATTTGAAAACAAACTCAACGAAAGTAACTCACATCCCATATAAAAACATAACATTAACTTGATCTAAAATAATTTACAGTTCGTGATGAAAACATAAGAAAAAGAAGAACACAGAAACCAACAAAGAACTAAGATATTGATAAAAACATATACATTAAACAAATAAACAAAGTAACATCAAAGCGTATGTTATGTAGAATATGTATCAAGGCACAATCTTGAAAGCCTTGTACTTTATCAATCCAAGAGATAAAAGAGTTGTTGGAGTTCCTGAAACCAGGAAAGCCATACTCGTTCCTCTTGTTCATACTATCAATCATTCCTTCAACACCAAGCACAACATCAGTAAAGCACCACACACCAACCTCGTCAAGCTTCTTCTCCTGCAACTGACCTTCACCATCTCCTCCCAAACCTTCTCTTTCCCTTTCATCATCTCCACCAACCCCACATTCTTCCCTTCCTTGAATCCAGACTCCTCGATCCCAAACTGCTCAGCAAGAATCTTCCCCAGATGTGTGCACTTGAAAACATCAGCGGTGCTGCAGTTACACGTTTCGTTCTTGGCGTAAGGATCAACTGTAGCCCAAATCTGCTGCTCAGCAATCAGATCAGCGTCTGACACCGTCGAGAAACCTTCCAACGCCTTCTTGCTCCCGGGAAAACCAAGTTAGACCCTTTGTGCTTGCAGATGGATGCGTAGCCGCAGAGAGTCCCCACAATGTTCATCAAGCTATACGGAGAGAAGCCGAAGATAGTGTTTGGTCTATGCACAGACCAAGTCACACTCTCTTTCAACTTGATCTCTTCAGAAAGAACATCCTCACGAGTGTAGTAAAAGTTCTCTATCTGCAACCTCGGCATGTCCTCATTGAAAGGCGGCTCCTGACATTCTTGAAACAATTTTAATAAACATATTTGCACTCAGAAGTAAGTGATAACAATGTGAAAACAAACAAAAAAAAATCTATACTAAACCTGTAAAATAACTGAGAAGATTTGCACACATTTGGCGGCAAGATTAAGTGAGATACACAATCTTGTCAGAGCTACATCGAAACAACAAAACCAGAAATAAATCACATAAGGTCATAGCGAAGATTCTTCATAGATGTAAATAGTGTGGCTATTAGAGGCGTGCTAACCAGGTCAACAGAGGGATGCATGTGATTCTCCTGTACGAAGACAGAGAGTGTAAACCTCATCTCCAGCAGCTCCTACATAGTTCTGTAACCTACTCAATCAAAAATCCATGGTTAGATATTAAAAACACAAAACCTTCAGCATCGCAAAGTTGCTTTGTTTCGGTATGAAAACTTTTTGTCAGCCATGAGAGCGATGAAGTCCTCACCTTCTTGAAATCATGAAAAATCTAACTAAAAAAAAATATTCATCACACTTTACAATTGATCAGCAAAAGCAGCGAATAATAATCTACAAACAATAAGATAGAAAAAAAAAAGTACCAACAGAATCTCTGGTTCAGTGGGAATCTACATTTAAATGCCATGATTAACAACAGTAACAGTATCAATTGGAGTGGAGAAGAAGCGTTACCGGGACAGCTTCGAACCGGAGGTGTTCGATTGGAGAAAACGAACCAACGCAGAAAAAAAAAAGAAAAAGCTTTAATTTAATGGAGGAGAGGCAGAAGAGATTGACCGTCTCATCTAAAACGTTGTCGGGTTTCTTTTGAACTGGATTTTTGGGCCAAATTTTACATTTCACGGATCGAGTAAAGAAAACAGCCCAACTCTTGCGTGACATGGCAAAAAAACTACTTCCTATTGGACGATTTTCCAGTCCTAGGTGGACACCCTAAATGATGAGATTATTTACCTTTTAACATAGTATAGATTCCTAAACTTACATAAAAAAATTATACATCCTTATCAGACCCGTCTCAAATAATATATGGACCCTGGGCTAAAAAATATTTTCCCATACAGATTTTTTTTTCAAAAAATATTGGACCCTAATTTAGGCTAGAAAAAGTTGAAAATTGTAGTGGACCATGTGCCAATGCACCCCCAGCACATCATGCCTAGAGACGGGCCTGATCCTTATCTTTGAAGAGAAAAAATAACAAAATGGGATTAGGATTCCACGATGTGATACACAACTTGAATTGAAGAATTTCTAATTCACATAAACCGAGGTATTTGTTACAATCTTCTTATCAATCTGACATACGTTTCTCAGATTTTGGTAGAGTTGCGATGAATTGATTTTTACTCTCTTCATCTTAATTTGTTAATTGGTACCACAATTGTTTACTTTTTTTTGTTAGATAATGAATCGATATATATTCTATTAAAGCTTGGATAACATATTAACACCATTGCAATAGATTCTAACCAAGTATCGAAATAAATCCAGGGCGGCCGGCTCAATACTACGATGGGTCTTAGTGCAAAGAAAAAATTAAACCCCACTAATTTTTTTTTGTATCCTATAACTATTAATTTTTTTTCTAAAAATTACATTTATTTTTTATTTAAACTTTGTAAGAAGTTAATTTATTTTACATTGTTATGTTTTTATTAAATTATATTTATTTTAATGTACTATTATATATGTAAATTTAACATAAATTTCAAAAAAAAGAAATTAGGTATGAGCACTGGGATGGTCGCACTTACCGCCCGATATACTCAGCTGGCCCTTAATATATTGGAGGATTGAAGAAAAAATCCAAAAGATATTTAGGTTAATGACAGGCTACTGAAGCTACCTTTCTAAAATATAGTTTTGCTTATGTCTCTTCAACGATATCACTTGTAAAACCTAGCATCTCAGTTTTTTAGATATGTTCAAATTCTGTCTACCGACTATTTATACAAAATGGATTTATGCTTTTTAACAGATCTCTAAAAGAAGGTTTCTCCTGGTGGTGCAATTTGCCTCCCACCCGTAAATGGTGAATAAAGTTTCTTGAACTTTTTGTAAGGTTAAACTAAACTTGTTAACAACTTATGTTAATGTCTGTACTGCTCAAAGTATAGAAAATTTAGGTGAGTAATAAACATAAGCATATTAATAAAACCATAAATAATGAGTTTAAAATTCAACCAAACATAAGAAAATTATAAAATTTGAAATCAATAAAATATAAGTAAACGACCCAATGAACTAATATTATAACCAAACTTATATGAAACTTGTCTTCGGTACGCAATGTTTGGAATCCTATTATGAAAAAATCAAGTTATCAGTTCATGTAAAAACACAATTAGCTATAAAAACCAAAATAGAAATTGTATTACCTCAGTCTGAAAGTCTAGATTTCTAGAACATCATCAGGTTCAAAAATATTTTTGGAAAATACTTTAATGTTTGTCACATGCTTGAATCCACCTTGTCATGATAAGGTCATAATGTCAACAAAAAAAATATAGTGAGTATCATCTCATTATGTTTGTAATAAGAGATGGTAGGTTAGAAGCAACTAAGTTTTTGTTTATATAGAACTGAACAGGAGACTCCATTAGTGTAATAGGAGTTCTAAGGAAAGTTAATTATGTAATTAACTATATATTACCACGGGAACAAAACTTACTTTCACCCCCTAAGGTGAACCTCTACATTCACCCACCAATAGGAATTAGTTAATTGAGATTTGATATCTCTTAAAAAAGGAAACCAAGTAATAAGAATTTAATGAAATAAAATTATGTTTTCAGATAAATAAAAAATATAGCAATTATCAAAAAAATATTTTTTTTTAATATTGATAAATCCATCAAAAAATACTAAACCCTAAACCCTAAATTCTAAACCCTAAACCTTAAATTCTAAATACTAAACCCTAAACCCTTGGGAAAAGCCTGAACCCTTGGGCAAATCCTATACACTAAACCCTTAAATTTAAACCAAACCTTAAATCATAAACTAAATCCTAATCCCTAAACCATAAATCATACCCCCTAATACTAAACCCTAAATCCTAAATTCCAAAATGGTCATGGTTTAGGATTAAGAGTTTATGATTTAATATTTGTCAAAGAGTTTAGGGTTTAGGGTTTCGTGTTTAGAATTTAGGGTTTAATATTATGGTTTATGATTAAGGGTAAGGTTTAGGATTTAAAATTAACGATTTAGAGTATAAGATTTGCCCAAGGGTTCAGACTTTCCCCAAAGATTTAGGGTTTAGTATTTAGAATTTAGGATATAGGGTTCAGTATTTTTGGACGGATTTATCAATACTAAAATAATTTTTTTTATAATTGCTACTATTTTTTATTTATCTAAAAATATAATTTTATTTCATTAAATTCTTATTACTTGGTTTCCTTTTTTAAGAGATATCAAATCTCAATTAACTAATTTCTATTGGTGGGTGAATGTAGAGGTTTACCTTAGGGGTGAAGCTAAGTTTTGTTCTTACCACGGTCCTTAAATACGTTGAACGATTGGCTATTCTTATGCAAATAAAATAATTGATTTGGCATGATTTACTCAATTACCGATTTAAAATATTATTTTATTAGGAATTACAGTAGACGATGAATATACTTATTCCAAAATTTCTTGCCATTTAAACTCTGGAAGATATCTCTAAGCATTGACTATAATTTTGACGTGTTGACAAAGCCAAACTTAAAAAAATATGAAATCTTAATGAAAATTTATCATATGTTTCCTTATTTTGTGGGTTGATTGACTCATCTGAGATCACAATTTATGTGGTGACCTTGTGTGATGCATAAAATATTGCAGAGTCATTATGTGTTTAAAATCTTCCTAAAATGAATTGTTAAATAAGACAGTACATTTATTATGGGGGGTTTAAATCAAAATATCACCTTTAGTAATGCAGTAATATTCTCCGGTCTATCCTACTCGAATTGACAGAAACTTGTAAAAGGAAAATAGGGTAGAAAAATGAAAATAAAATAAAATTATAGGAATGTAAATTTATATTGCATAGTTTCTTGACCTGTGATCATGACCATGTGAACATAATTCATAATATAGCTTGTTCTGAAATCATCTGCTAATGTTACAATTGAAAAAAATTGCAATAGTCATTGAACGTAATGTTTTCCTTAACGTGATGTTAGTGTTCTATATTTTATTAATGATAGTGTTCTATATTTTACCTTCTCTTACAATAATATGCTTGTGCAGGAATGGAAATGTTAAGCAACTGTAAAAGATCAGCTCAGCGATTATATGTGCTCATTGATAGAAATCAACAGAGTAGTGGTCCCAGTGGCAGGTGACAATCACGTTTGAAAGAGCTCACATAGTATAAATAAAACAATACAACAGGGAGGTTTATATTGTATCGTTGCATATTTTTATAAGACATACCAATGGCATATTTAGTAATTGTTCTAGATATAGATGGGTATAAGTAAAAAGAAGCTGAGGAGAACTCTTAGACTGACACATCATCAAAATGATATACTTGTAAATATAATACACTTTAAAGTTTATTCTTTTTTTTTTCTTCCCTTTTAATAATAAGGAGACTAGTTAATAACCAATAACCAGCGCCGATGCGTGGAGTGAAATTTTCTTATAATGTTTGCTTGAACAATTTATGCCATATATTATATTTTGTATATACTATAGGATCTTGAATAAGATTGCTAATTAAAAGACCATTGATGTTGAAATGATGATTTTTAAAATTCATTGTATTTACTATTGGATTTTAATTACAAATTATTAAAATATGTGCACACAAAAAAACGATATATTATTACTTTGTTAAAATTTAATACGACTTTTAAAGTCAC